>NW_026596057.1:31326279-31344504 GCF_907164565.1 Psammomys obesus
TCTTTCTTTCTTTCTTTCTTTCTTTCTTTCTTTCTTTCTTTCTTTCTACAAGGTCTCACGTAGCCAAGACTATCCTGAAACTCACTATGTGGGGTTAACTCTGAAGTTCTGATCTTCCTGCCTCCTGAGCACTGGGGTTGTACACATGCACTCGTTTAATGACTGTTGGGGACCGAGGCTAGAGCTTTGTGTGTTCAATGAAAGCCCTCTACCTACCAAGCCACACCTCTAACCCCTTGGATCAACTTTGACAATACTTAATTGTATTGCTTAATATAATAATTAGTACAAATAAGATAACAGATTGGTAAATGATCACAGCTCTTGGTCAACACATGTTCCTACTGAATTTCAGCCTGTCTTAGCCAGAGGCACCCTTCACTAGCTGAAGTGTTGAAAATCATTAGTTGTTCTGAGAACTGTTAAGTGGAGATTGTTATGAGAAAGCCTTTTTGCTCTTATGCCAGGCAGCTTTATTGAATATCTCAGCCTGACGGAGAAAATGTAATTTACAGGGATTGATGCTAAGTCAGACAACTTCATGAAAATGATTCTTCATGTTGTGTAGAAAATGTTATGTATCCCCAAGGCTTTCCTAGTCCTCAATAAACTCCTTGCTGGTCCAAACTTAATCAGTGTGTGCTTCGTTTCATGCATTAAAGTAAATTACCTAAGAGAATAGCACAAGTGGTCATGGATTTTCATATCATCTGAAAGGATCTTATACTTTTACATGTAAGAAAGTTTATGATGGACATACAAAAGACACATAAGTGTTAGGTATCAATCCTCAAACCTACAAAAATGTCAGTGCCCCTGGCATTGTCCTGAAAGACAGAAAGACAGTCTGTGAAGAGGTTGAACTCTGACAGGGTAAGCAGCAGACTTTCTGGAGGGTAGATAAAAACTAACACTGGGTCTTCCTCAGAAGTCTGGGCAAAGTGTTTCTGTCTGCCAGGAAGGGCCACTGCTTCCTTATTTCCCCCTACCTCCAGCAAATGAGGCATCGAGCTCCTTATTGGCAAATGCGAGCAGCACATATCAAAGCCCCTGGTCTCTTCTGGCCTGAAAACCTGCCTCCCTGTGCCCCCCAAACTCCCAGGCTGTTCTAGTTTACAGGTTTTCTCCTTTCCTTGCCTGTTTGTTTTATAACTAGCAAGGTTCTCACTGTCTTCTTGCTGTTTTCCCTGCCTCCCGAGGGGTAGCAAAGGCAGTTTTGGACTCCCTGAAACACCTTCAGTTAATCTATCTGCCCCAAATGGCAGCTTTGAACCTTCCCAAATAAACTTTCTTTTCACCCATGGAAAGGCTTAATTCGTGGTTTCACTGCACCCTCCCGTGCAGGGAGACCCCTCCCCCACTACCACAAGATGATATATGTGAGTCACTCACTTTGGGATTAATTATACCAGAAGTAAATTTGAACTAGGAGAACTCGGCATTGACATGATTAAATACTGGTCTGACCAAATTGTCAAACTTCAATCAGTATGATATTCTTATGCTCTGGTAGCAGTGGTAGCAATTTTTGAAACTTGCCTGTTAAATTAGAGGGAAGGAATTTTACAATTAATTGTTGGTCCATTTCAAAATACCTGGGATTTTCCAAGAAAACACCAATGACAACAGTTACTTGGCACGCCTCCCTTAAGATCTCATGCAATTTTACGATGGAAGAAGTTTGTTTCTCAATTGATTATGCAGGGAAGCATCTTCCGTTTGAGAATTATAGACAACAGTGAATGCTCCTTTGTACAGAAAGATGTAAACGGGGAGATCTATGGGGATCCACAAAGGAAAAGAAGGACCAATTCAAAGTAGGAAGCATGGGTGGGCTTCCTCCTCTCAGGCCCTTTCAATTAACAAGAAAGGGGGAGAGGGTGGAACAATTTGCCTAGGAGTAGAGAAAGAAAGCAATCAGGGCCAGCATCTTTTTTTTTTAATACTTTAAATCAATTTTCATTTTATTTTTTTATTTTTGTTTTTATTTTCTTTTTTTAAAATTAATACAATTTATTCACTTTGTATCCCACCTGTAGCTCTCTCCCTCTTCCCCTCTCTAACCCATCCTCCTTCCCTCTGCTCTACCCATACTTCTACCCCAATCCAGGTCTTCCTCCCCTTTCTTCTGATCCCAGTCTATTAGTTCTCATCACGATGGCTGTGTTGTCTTCCTCTGGATGCATTCAATGACAACCTAAGGAAGAAGACAGTATCTTGTCTCGACAGCCCACTGCCCATCAGAGCAGGGAAGGCATGCTTGCTGTGGTGATAGGTGCTAAGTGATACTGGCACTGTGGTGGCAGAAGCAAAGTAGAGAGACCAATGGAGGGCAGAAGAGCTGCACTATACCCCAAGGCTGAGTCCCTAGTGACATGGTCATTTCTCCCTGTCCCACTTCTTAAAAGTTCGAAACAGCTCACCAGCTAGGGACCAAGATGAAACACAGTAGCCTACGGTGAATATTTTCACGTTCAAAGCATCATAGTTTCTAAAACACACAAGCATAGCTAACAGTGTGGAAACTAAGTTACAGAAAATCTGATGAATGGGCCCAAACCTAGGGAGCTCTTGAATGATGGAGCCGTCTTGAGAAGGATTTTATTGCTACACATGGCCTGCTCACTTCCTCGAAATGATTTTCTTCTGTGATTTTTTTTTCCTGGTGAGAAATATGAAACGAACAAACAAATATTACCAGTTGGCACTTTGATTTGGGTAAAACTACTTAAAGTCTAGATAAATTAAATTCTATATGCTATTGCTATCAGTTTCATTCACTATGAACTAGGTAAAGGCTTTTCAGAGGTGTCTGTGTGTAACTGGGTGGTTTATTGTTTTGGGTCTTTGATGGCATGGCATGAAGAGAAATGACAATGTAGCAAAACTGCTTTCCATGTGGCTGGGAAGAAGAAGAAAGAGGAATTAGAGCCCACTGTCACCTTATGGAAGGACCTAAGGTCTCCTTGTAGACTTCACTTCTTAAAATTCTACTGCCTTGCAGTAGTGCCAAGATGGAGACCAAACTTTAACACCTGGACATTAGAAGAACCTTCTAGATGGAAAAATTAACAGTTTTGATGGTTGGTAATAAGAGTATCACACAAAATGATATTTGGCTTCAGATAGGTGCTGAGTTCTTAACTGTTCTTCCTCGAGGGTCTCATTCTAAGCACCTATAAGTCTTCCTGTCTGTTTATTTGACCAGTTCTTCTCTTGATGCTAATGATATTGTATTCCATTAAATAAAGAAATTAAGCTAAATTATAGTAGTTTCTTTAACTGATGTGGCTTTAGGTACTTTTGGGATTTTGTATTAATGATAATGTTGTTTTCTATGTGTTAGAATATTTTTAGAACATGCTATTATTTTTTGTTTAGTACTGCTATTTGATTTTTTTATTGTTTTGTTTTTCCTTCTCTTAAGTGCTGAACAGAGTTTTAGTAGCACCTTTTTGTAACAAATCAGAGCAGTAGAATGGGTTTTTAGCAGATACAGAAGTGGGAATGTCAGTCTCAGCCACTTTTCATGAAGTGCAGTGTGCATTTAGGCCTATGCTCTTTGATTCACTTTTCTAAACTCATTCATATTTTATCTTGTTAATATAAAATCCATGAAGTGGTACTAAAAATGATAAAGTCTTAATCAAAGTCGATGCCCTAGTGTGGGAAGATGCTAGCATTGAATTTTGAGGAATTTACAGTGAAATAACCTCCTATAAGTGCTCACATTCAGCTTGGAAAATAGCCTTAAATGCTCCGAATAACTGTAATTATAAATTTAGCAAGTGCTCATGATAGATCTAGTTTCTCTCCATTAAAGTTTCATTTCTACTCAGACTTCCTCTTATTATCTCTTCCATAATGCTTCAGCTTATCATATGGCCCTTTCTCCTGCTATATCAGTTTGACCCTTGAATTGGTTTAATTGTGAAAATTGGGTTAATTTCTGGTTTTCCAAGGGCTTGAAACATCTAGGTAGTTCATCAATGTGAACTTCACTCCTTAAACACAACTCTGCCACGTACTCCTGCACAGCCTGGCACCTTTCTCTCACTTCCCTTGCTCACTGTAGTAAGGTAGTAATAGATGAAAATATGCAAATAAGATACTGATGAGTTGCTATTTTCATGTCTCTATAACTAGATGAGGAAATAATGGTTCACATCCATGTCTTCTGCTCAGATTTTCTTCTCTATCTCTCCTTCATACTTTTCTACCAAACTATGGCTATTTCTACTACATCTCTTTATCCAGCATCTTCCTTCAACCTTGAATACTTTCTTGACTCTTATTGGCTTCAGGACAAATCACTGAGAGTCCATTTTTAGTGACTAGTTTAAAGAATATTTCTAGTTTCTCTTCATCCAAATTGACCTTTTATACATTCTATGCATGTTACAGCATTTTTGCATGTGCATGTCACAGGGCAGTTTTGAACCATCACTCACAAGTTATGAGCCCTATGTGAACCATTGAGAATGTGCCTAGAAGGGACTCTGCACATAGTGGGTAAAAACATTTAAACGAATCCTTGACAATTTCATTCAGGTGAAAGCTACATAGAACTCTATTTCTTATCAGACACTTAAATGAGTATTCTAACTAACTGTCCTTTGGAGAAACAGGGCACTCTGTATAGACTAAGATGATCAGCATGAATTTAGCAAATTATTACAGAAGGATTTATTAAAGGCTTAGTTAAGTTCATTAGATTCTTAGAGCTTAAACGATGTACTGCAGCTTTTTGAAGTTACATAAACTCCTGACTAGACCCAACAAGATCAAGTCTCAGAACTGGAGTGTAAAGATTTCCTTTTTCCTTTTGGATTTCTAGAATCCATTGCCTTTCTGATTTCCCCCTACCTATAAAACACGGTACTCATTGATACCTTCTGTCTATTAATGTTTTAAAGACTAGTCCACTACTGGATTACCTGATGATTTCAAAACTGCTCCTGCCTTCCACATCAACTCTTATACAAATGACTGCAGTAGAAAACAGAACACCAGTATTCCAGGAGAAATTGCAAATTTGGTTGAGTTGAATTTTTCAAGATGTTAAATAGATTCACTTGAACTGATGCTATTTTCTTGTTGTTCCCAAAAGTGACAAAGAGACATCCATTTCAGACCCCTGTTTTGGCATCTCTTTATGCTTAATGGACCCTATATATTTAGTGAAGCTCCATTTTGATCCTGGGAACTTGGATTGTTTGGACAATCTTAGTCTCCCAGAATTATTTAGGATTTTTGCACAATTTCCTAGTCTTTCCTAATCCTGGTTCAGGTATATTGCTACCTCAGTTTTATTGAGTTATTGGCTTAGGAGAGAAGAAGGAGACTGTGATCTTGGTCTAGGTATTGCAAGGTAGAAAAGCAACACCCTGTTGGCCCTGCTTGTAATGTATCTACTCCAAACTGAATGTTGAAGACTCCACTCTCATAACTGTCAGGATTCTGAGTTCAGGACATTTTGTTGGGTCAGTTGTTTTCCTCCTAGTCAGAATGCTTTTCTGATTCTTTTTTCTCTTTCCTTTCTTCTACAAAGTTTGGAGTTTCCCAGAACTAAATCTTTGGAGCAACTCTACTTTTTGTTTGTTGCTGTTATTTATTTTTGTTTGGTTTTGTTTCTGTGTTTACTGCCTGGATGTATTTAGCTGGTCCTGTGGGTTAAGATGTCATCTCTGTGCTGTGAACTCAAAAATTAAATCTGCCCTTTTTATCTCTCCTCAAAGTGGCAAGGTGACATCAACTTAGACATTAAGCAGAATTACAAACTTCTATGATGCAATATGACATCTAAACATCACCATAGTCATTACCACCATCTGACATGACCATTTACTGTCCATTGTTTTTTTTAAATGGTATATTTTCATTTCTTACTTTTCCTAAGGCCAAATTTATTAGAGTCTTGTGTTTAAATCACTACAACCAGTCAAAAGAAAAAAAAACAACTGTTTAGTCTCTTTTCAAAAGAAAGTCTAATTTGACTCCTCACTCTTTTACACTGATTGCCTGTCAGAACCTTCATGACCTCTTTAGTAGGTAAGCCACAATCTCCTAAGCATTCTCAACTACCATTCTTGTCCTGCTTTCAATGTAGTAATGAAAATAATCCTACTAACAATATTCACATGAACCCACACCTCTGGTCGGTACCTCTTATGACTATCTGGCCCTTGTGATAGTCAAGCATTTATCTATTAAGGAATCAAAGACACTGACTGATTATTCCATTCCAGCTATGCTCCCTGCTCTGTCTCCAACAGAGTGGGCATACACACAGGTTTCCATGGTGTCCACATGAATTGTTTTCTGTCCACTCTGTTCTCCCAACTCAGAGATTTTCCTACCACTCCATTTAAGACTGCAAATTCTTCCCCTCATTGGGCCCAATCCTGAACAGTCACTATTTTGACTCTGTTAATTTTGCTCCAAAGCTATTATTACCATGTGACATTTTATTTTACTTATTTCTTCTATCTGTTCCTTCTCATAGACTACTACATTTCATGGAAGCCTAAGTTTTGGGTCTATTAATTCATTAATTTATTGTCAGCATTTTGAATACTGCCTAGAAAAATGAAATTAATATTAGTGGATAAGAAAATGAGTAATCATATCGTCAATTAATAAATATGGGCATTTGTGTACAAGAGGCCTTACAGGTTATAGCTAAATATTGGCACCACCGTGGTAGTTCTTTCCCCTTCTTGCACCCAAGCATCAAGTACATGCCAAAAGCTTGATGAGTAGGAAAGAAGTGGGGTATGGAAAAGAGCAGAAGTAGAAAGAGACATAGGGAACAAAGAGACATTTTAACAAATTATTTGAGTCAAGGTTTCTATAGCCAGAGGGGAAATGACTTTTTAACCCTTCCATATATAACTTATTCTTTGAAATAATTTTCAATTATATCTAAAGTATAACACAATTTATTCCAAAATCACTTCATTTTCATATCATCTTTTTTTTCCTGGGAGCTACATGACAGAAAAAGAGAACCGAACCCTGTAGTCCTCTGATTTCCACATGTACTTCATAATACACACACACTCACACACATATAAGGTAAATATAATGGTAGATAGATACATGATAGTTGGATGGATGGATCGATAGACAGACAGACAGACAGACAGATAGATGGAAAAATATTATCATTGAATGTTTACCTAAAACCATGCGTTTACCCCCACTGCTGTGGCATCATCAGCACTAAAATGTTTGTGATTTTCCCATCTCTTCTAAGAACAGTTTTCTAGAGTTTACATTTTTGTAACAAAATACATTATCTCCTAACAGCTCTTTTTTTAAGACAAAGGAATTTCCCACATAATAGTGCTTTGAGAAAGCATTTTAGTTTGTGACTTACCATAACAAAACATAGCACAAAAAATACTATTTTTGGCCTAGTTTTGAAATTAAGTCTCATAAATTTTCAACTTTGAAAAAGTGTTGCATGCACTAGATATATAAGTTCTGTTATCCAAAGAGGAATCTCACTAGCAGAGAACTCAGGCTCATGAACGATCTTTCAACCGTAACTAGAAGAGGTCTGAGAAACTGGTTCTCCATGACCAAAGAGCATGCCAAGGCTAAGGTCAGATTTTAGTGCTGTGCTCTTATTTAAAGATATGCTTTGTGCATTTTTACTTACCACAAACATACCCCCCAGTAGCCACTCCTCTGCACAAGACAGGAAGGAGAGTTGTTATCTGCTTGTGTTTCATCCACCATTACTTCAAAAGGCTGATACCATGACAGCCCAGCCCATAGAAATGTGGCCCAGAGACTATGATACTGAGTTCTAGTCCTCCTGTCACTGATGAGATGTGTGATCTTCTTGGGCAAGTTTCATGGTCTCAACAATAAAATGCTGTAGATAGAATAGTGTCCCCCTCAGAAGACTATCATGAAGATTAAAGTGGATCATTTGAAAAGTGCTTGTTATACAGCAAGCTCAATAAATTTTCACTGTTGCCATTAGGCATTGAAAGAGGCAGAGATAATGCCAGAAAGCTATGTAGCTTTGACATGGTATAAGGTATTACAGTAATCTTAACTCTCACATATCTGAGTCTCAACATTTCCTGAGTCAACATCACACAGTCTGATGTAATTTGTTTGATGTTGTCTTGTAAAGTGGAAGAAAAGTCTCACAGAGTCAGGAGAAACTGTGTACATTAAACAGTTTTTGTTTCTACTAAACATGGAACTTCCTGACCCGTCCTTGATGGGAGTCTGTCCGGAAGCATCACTGACGACTTCTAGTCAATACAGTACTCTTTACATAGCACATTTCTTTACACTCTGACTCTCTTGCTGTGGACTGAGCAATCTCTTCAACCAGCAAACAAACAAACAAAACCTAGAAAAGCCATGTGGCCATTGTCCCCATCAAGGTCTGTCTAACATTGAAGAGACTTACCTTGAATAACTGCTCAGTGATTATTTTGCTATGCTATTGTTAAACATATACACACACATGCGCTTCACATAATCCACACATGTGCACACATCCCACATGCATGCATGCACATGCACACACACACATTAGTGCCACATTGGGTTTAGTTTTTGGTAATGCTTACATTGACTGAGTTTTCCTCTATCTGCACAGATACATGTTTTTATGTTTAGTTATTTTTTTTCAGAGATAACAGGTAAATTATGCCTGTTATAGTAGCTGGAATGTTGAGAATTCTGAACAAGTAATAATTATTAATATCAATTGTTGGATTTGTGGAAGTGATGGTAATGGTAGCACTCAGAGATGGATGAGGTGGACTTGCAGCTTATGAAACTTCTGTAGGTTTGAAAGTCTATAGCGTGCCCACAACAAGGCAGAGTGAGTGCTCTTTGAAACCTTCTAAAGTTTGTTAGTCTTGTATTTATTTATTCAAAAATATGATGATTCAGATGGTCCAGGTTAAACTAAATATTTCCCAAAACCAGATTCAAAATCATGAATCTTGGAAAATGATTGGTAGAGATGAGGGGATGAGAGGACCGGCAAGGAGATAAGAGAGGGTTTTGGGGAAAGTTAATAATGCATTATGTACATGTATGAAGTTGACAGAGAAGAATAGCCACTTCTGTGGTTGATAATTTTTTGGATGTTGAAGTTTGGAAAGAGTGAAATGGACCAAAAAAAAAGAGAAATAGGAAAATTATGGGGACATTTTGGGAAATCCATCTCTCTGGTCACAGCTTATTGGGTTTTGCTCTTGGTCTAAAACAGTGACACTTACTATATATGCATTTTTATTTTGAAAATTAAACAGGGTGATTGAGTTAATGGAGAAGACTTAAGTTTAGCTTTCACCCTTCATCTTTGGGATTTCTAGAACACCATGAGAAAAATGATAGGAAGCATATTATTTCATTAGAAACATTTTATGTCAATCTGAAGCTTATAAAAATGTGACAGAAAATAATTTTTTCTCTATAGCACTTTTGAGATACAAATTGGTTGAACTGAGTATTCAGATTATGTGGTATTGGCAACTGCACGCAAAACTAACAACACAAAACATGTTTTCATGCAATCTCAAAACTCGTAAGGAGCAGTATATCAGTAAAGCACTTAGCATGTTGCAAAGCAATAGCATATGTAGCCTCAAGTTTGAGTATCACAAAACACTGAGACCCAGACTGGAAAATTAGAAAGACTTACTACAGAGACACTTTCTTTTGCATATTGATTGTTTTTCTACTCATAATAGGTAAAAACAGGGAAAAGCCTGTTTTTCAAAAGATGAGTCGTTGATGAAAATGTGGAACATCTATACAATGAAATCTTATCCAGATGTTTAAAAAGGGAAATTATGAAATTCACAGTTAGGTGGAAGAGCTAGAAAATAATCATCCCAGTAGCCTGCAGTGGCACACACCTGTAATCCCAGCACTCTGCAAAGTAGAGGCAGGAGGATCACTGTGAGTTTGAAGCCAGCCTGGTCTACAAAGTGAAACCAGGACAGCCAAAGAGAGACACAGAGAAACCCTCACTCAAAAAAGCAAAGACACAAACAAACAACAAAAACAACCAAAGAATCGTGTAGAGTGAGGTAACACGTATCCCCAAAGACACATATTGCATGTGTTCTCTTATATGTGTATTTTAGCTTTTAAGACTTTGATAGGCATGTTACAATCTATATAACCAGAGGTTACACATAGACTGAGGGTCTGGAGATGAGGGAGATCTTGCAAGGAAGAGGAAACATAATTATAGTTATGGAGAAACATGGAGGAGACTGGAATGGTAGACTTGAACATGGAACAGAGAAGGAAGGGGCAGAAAGGGAGAAACAGGGAGATAAATCTAAAATTAAGTGCCATTTGCATGAACAGATGGAAACCTACTACTGTAGAAGCTTTTTAAAATATATACATATATGAAAAAGATCTAACTGGAGTCACCAAGAACAGCAGAGGGGATGACCCAATTAAACATCTCCCAACATCAAGTGAAACCTTTAATGCTCAGAATGGGTTATTGGTCTGTAACTGAGTTATTAGTCATAGGTGCTCCATGGAAAGCCCTCTAAAACAGACTGTTAATTGCTCTCCACAAACTGATGGTAAGGGTCTCTTGCTCAAGATAGAACTTACATATCTCATTAAACATGATGAAGTCAAGTTGGTGCCTAATTAGAGCTTTCCCCCACACTGACCAGTGTTCATGTACTAGACTGTACTGTGCATGTCACCAGAGGAGAAAGATAACCACTAATCTATCTTCAAACCCTTCAGTTTTTAATAGTTATCTGCCGGTATAATATAATTGTTCAATACTGGCACAGACATTGTGGGGCTAACCAACCAAGCTCTGATTTAAATGGGATTTAAACCCCATTCCACTAGGTGGAATCCATGCCTAACACGCTTGGGTAGCAAAAACAAAACAAAACACAAACATACACACACAAAACAAACAAACAAACAAACAAATAAATAAAATACCCAAGGCTAGCTACACCATGGGCCTTGGAGAAAATAAAATACTAGTATTCTTCTAAAAGAGCTTTGCAGTAAAATTACTGTAGTGACATTCCACTACAACCATAGATCCATGAATTGGTCAGCCATAATCAGAGAAGTTTATAGCCACAGATGTTAATTAACACGGACACCCACAAATAGACAATTTGTAGAGTGTCAGAGACTTTGGGACAGTCACTCCTACATGGTCTGTCTTTACCAACCCCCTCCCCTGAGAGCTCTGGGAAAAGAAGGCAGAAAAAAAGGAGGCAGAAAGACTGTAGGATCCAGAAGGGATGGAAATAATATCTCCCAGGGGCAAGAGAACTGATGTGTATATGAAGTCACAGAGACTGTGAAAGCCTTCACAAAGGTTCATAGCAGACAGGGTGTCAATTTTGAGAGGGGAAAGAGAACATAAGCTTTCATCCCTAACTGCACCAATTGTATCGACCTGTAAAGGAGAACTTAGTGTTCCCTAACGCAGCCTCACTCGGTGTATCAGCCACGTAAGGCTGGGCCACAGGCCCAGCAGCATGTGGTCAACACACAATGAACTCAATGGTATTTTTGTGGGTTTTTTGTCTCATACAGCTTTGTTTGGGCATGCTTTGTCTTACTGGTGTTTTGCTTACAAATTTTGATTTCCAATTTTGTGTTTTTATTATAAAGGTAGGTGTGTGTGTGTGTGTGTGTGTGTGTGTGTTTCTGTGTGCCTGTGTGCTTTTTGAGCTTAAAAAAAATTCTGTTTATTTTTTGTTTTCCAGATTGTTTGAAGGGGGAGGCGGTTGGAGTTGGGTGGGTGGGTATGAGCTGGGAAGAATTGGAAGAGAAGAAACCCTGGTTAGAATATATTGCCTGAAATCTTTTTTTTTTTCAATGAAAATAAAGGTAAGAAAGAATAGCCAGTTATTTTGCAGGAATTGTGGTTAGAGGCATATACCTATGGGCATCTGGCAGCATTAGCAGCTGAAGACATCCTCTTCCTGCCTTTGCCATCTACTTGAGTGAAGAAAACTGTAATAAACCTGACCAGGAATCTGAAAAGACAGAGCCCTAGAAGGGTCCTTTCATGCTAACTGGGATTGAGATGTCTCACTGTCTGAAGTGCTGGTAAGGAATCCTATTGACAGCTGCTTGAAGCACCATGTTCTCAGCTAGGAGAAACAATTGCTACTTGTGTTAGAGCATCACAAGTTTGGGGAGGAATGGGTGTTTCCAAGTTTGTCTTTAAAGAGAACTGAGACTGCTTTACATGCCACTGGCCCATAACCTCCCATAAGTTCCCTTGCTAGAAACTCTTAGGGAGGAGAACAGAGAGTGGTGTTCTTTTCTTCCGCCACCCCTCCAGAATACTATTTTATGAACCACTTTTTCTTATAAAATAGTTCTATGTGCTCTGTTTATTGAGTTTCTTTTATGGGTATGTGGGAGACAAAATGAAGAACACCAACTTTGTCTGGCTACCGGTGACTCTGGAGGATGCTTAGGAAACCTTGACAATAGGACCCAGTGCAACTTTTACCTGTCTTTATGTGCTCTATCTGTTTTTGAAGTCCTTATCTCCTTTTGACTATAAAACACCTATCATAGTTGTTGGAAGAGAACATACCAGAGAGTGTTTAAAAACATTAGGGAGATAGGTGGGCTATAGGCCAGTTGGTAGAGTGCTTGTTTAGCACGCATGAAGTCATGAGTTTGGTCCTCAACACCATATAAATGTGGCATGGTGGCACACGTCTGCAAAACAAGGATGATACAGGGGAATCAGAAATAGAGATTTCCCCACCACAGTGGACAAAGAAACACCTTGTTGGTGGTATTAGTTTTACATCAGTCAGGGGCAGATCAGATGGCAGCCCTTTGTTCATCCTGCCTGGTGCTTGACTAGGGGGCCAAAGCTATCATGTGCATAGGATCCATAAAAATGAAATCAAATCAAATCAAAACCAGACAACACAGCATGGGAGGAGGAAGACAGAGACCAGCAAACCACCATGCCATCCACAGACTTGCCCCCAGTACAAGGCACAGGAAGTCCATAGACACCCACTTGCAACACTACTGGAGCATGTCACCCAAGGGGCTGACTCACTGCCAGCCTGCAGTGGGAGCCACTACAGTGTGTGAGTGTGTGGTAGTCAGAGAGGAGAGAAAGAGAAGTGGCGCAGCTGAAGCATTGTGAGGAGAGTTGGAACTAGAAACTTGAGGGGGGAGCCTGTTGTGAGTGGCCATCCCCACCACCTGGGCCATGGTAAAGTCCTAGCCTGTGCGGCCACAGAGAACCATGTCTGGGTCCATTGCTAGGTAGTGGGAGGGGTTGGGGTGGAAGTCCGTGACTCATATTACTTTTGGGTCAGTTTCTGGAGAGCATTTGGATGTCCAGGTGCTGTGAATAACTGGCCTCACCCATCACTGGGTGCATTGCTCTGGAGAGCTGGCCCATCTCTTACCACTGGCAGAACTCTTGAGAGATCTGGCCCTGAGCCTTGCCCAGGCAGTACAGTGGAGCTGGCCCTGGTGGTGAGGGCATAGTTGAGCCGACCCCAAAGATATGAGTGTGGGAAAATTGACCCCATCACTCATCTGCCGTGTAATGGCACAGGCACAGAGTTGATGTCCCTCCCATACCCCTTTACCGCTTACCAGCTCAGGAGAGCTAGCCCTGCCCCTCACCAGCTGCAGCACTCAGGAGAACTGCCCTGCACCTCACCTAGACAGCACAGCAGAGCTGACCCTGACAGTGGATTTGCAGGTGAGCCAGCCTTGAAGGCAAAAACACAGGACCCACCACTTGTCTGCCATGAAGCAGCCTGAGGGCAGCAGAAATGCTCTCTACTCCCTGGGGTCAATTGAACAGTTGAGCTGTTCCTGTACATCACCAGCTACAACACTCTGGAGGGTGGGCCTTGGACCTTGTCTGGACAACACAGTAGGACTGGTCCTGATTGAGGGGGTGTGGGTGAGCCAGCACACTCAAGGGTGAAAACTCAAGGGAGCTGGTCCTTCCACTCATCTGCTGTGAGGTGGTGTGGGTGCAGAGGTGATGTGTCTCCCCTGCCCCAACCAACCCCTCACCACCTGTAGCAGTCAGCAGAACTGAGGTCATGAGAATGGGTGAGACCCTCACTGGCGGCAGCACTCAGACGAGCAGGCCCTGTACCTTGTCTGGGCCGCACAGTGAAGCTGGCCCCACAAATTGTCTGGCATGAGGTAGCCTGGGTACAAGGGTGATGGTATGTATCCTCCTCCCACCTTGCTACCTGCAGTAGCTGGGAAAACTGGCCCTGGGGTCATAAGAGTGGAAGAGCTACCCCTGCTCCCTCACTGGTGGGAGCACTTAGGAGAGCAGGCCCTGCATTTCCACTGGGCAACACAGTGGAGCTGTCTCTAGAGGCCTGGGTGCAGATGAGCTAGCCAGAGGGCATGAGAGCAGGATGGTTGACCGTGTCTCCTGCTGATGGCGGCCTTGGGTGGTCTAGCCTGAGCTGAGCTGGAGAGCTTGTCCTGGTGGTTCGGATAAGGGAGAGCTGGCACACCGACCAACCTGCCTGCCCAGGCCCAGCAGAGCTGTCAGTTAGCCCACCCCAGAATCTATATCATCTGAACTGTTAGGACGTGTGAAAGGGCCAGTCCTGCTAATCCAAAGCTGCAGGGTTCTCATGACACAGGCCAGCAATGGGATGACCCAGAGGATCCAATACTGATGGTGTCACAGAAGCCAGTGATCTTAAACCAAACCAATGACTCATTGCAATGAGCATTTGGAAGTGAAGATGTTTGGACAGAGGAGCACACTGTGGGACACACTGTGACATACTACAGCTTCCACAATGAGCTCTTTACTATGCCTTTGTTATTGTTGTTTGTTTTTTTTGTGTGTGTTTCACTTGGGGAGAGGTTACAAGGATGAAGGACAGATATGAGGGGATGGGGAAATAAGCAGAACTGGGATGAAAGATGTGAAAATAACAATGAATAAATAAATAAAAAGTAAAAAAAAGTAAATTGTGAGAAACAAATTTAACTGAAGAAATGTGTATTGATCAAATATCAAAGTCATAATTGTCAATTGAAGTAATTCCCCAAATAATGTCTCTAAATTTCATGTTACTGTCTGTGGATTTTAGGAGAAAATCAAACAAAAGTTATTTTAATTCTTTTTTTAAAATGTGCTTTAAAATTTTCAATTGACAAAGCCAATTTCATTAAACAAATTAATATAATTTTTTATATGTATGGGTATTTTGCTTTAATGTATATCTGTTCAATACATATGTGCAGTGTCCATTGATCAGAAAAAGGGCATTGGATACCCTTTTAGATTCCAAAAAGAGCATTAGAATGGGAGTTAGAAACAGTTGTTAGCTGTCATGCAGGTGCTGAGGATCTTAGTCCTCTGCAAGAGTAGCCAATGCTCTTAACTTCTCATCTATCTCTACACTCAATCTTTAATCAAAGATTGAGAAGACATCAATAACAATGAAAAGACAAGTCACAGATACAAAGAAAATAACAGCTATCCAAATTTTTGACAGATTTTGAGCCTAGACTATATAAAAGTTTTTATAACTTAGTAAAAAAAAAAAACAGTCAAAATGGGTAAAAGATTTAGATAGATGCTGTGTGAAAGAAGACATCTGAGTGGGCAGTAAAGATGTGTGGTGATCAATAAAGAAGATATACAGGTGGAAAATAAACATGTTAAAAGATGCTCAGCACTATTAGTTGGCAGAGAATTGCAAGTGTAAAACCTCAATGAAATACCACTGTATAGCCTCTAGATTTCTCACATTTGCTGTTTAAAATGCTGATAGTTAACTACTGTGTGAAATGGAGGGTTCTTATAAAGTTAGCCATATAATTTAGCAATCCCTTAATTCTTCATTCTATAAATGTGAAATAAATTGCTAGAAATGATATGTAAACTTAAAAAAAAAAAGAAATTCAAGGTGATCTTCTGTCATAGAATTTTAGGCCAGCCTAAGCTACATGAGACCCAGAATTAAAACAAACACTCAAAAAAATAAAACCAAGTCTTTCTATATCTATCTTCTTTGTATCTGTGTCTGTCTGTCTGTCTGTCTTTTTGTATTTGTATCTTTCTGTTTCTGTCTCTGTTTTTTTTCTTTCTAAGGCACTGTGGTTTGGACTTTAACTGTTCTACAAAGGCCCATGTCACTAATCTGCAGCATTATGGGGAGATGATAGAACCTTCGAGTGGGGTCTCTTTGGACAAAGGCCGTCAGGGACATGCCTCTGAAGAGTGCAGCACTCTTGTTCTCTGTCGGAAAACTGTGCTGCTAAGACCATAGTCCACCATGACTGAAAAGCCCTGAGCTTGGTGTAAAATGAAGGACTCCCTTTGTCAGTGAGGCTTCCCCTTCTCTGCCTGGGGGATCCGGACCCTCTGCTTGAGGAATGTCCAATAGCCCATACTGAAATAGCCCTTTCTCCAGATAAGAATCCATTTAACAAGCATCTAGGATTCCTGGAATTCCTCTGAATGTGAATGGGCATCTCAGCACCTTAGCCAGTGACCATTGCCCACCCTGGATATCGCTACCCCATCCCCAAAGTTCTATACAATCCTCATTCACCCTGGATAAAATTTATTTGCCTCCTCAAAACTGATCCCAGAATGTTCTCACTTCTGTTGGTACTTTCTGGGCTTCTGAACTCCCTATCACCCCTGCTCCATTTGTCCTCATGAACCAATTTTGGCTGACAATTAGGGGAGAGAGAGGGTTCTAGTTCTCTTTTCTTCCTGGATTTCATGAGAACAACCTTGCTCTACCACACACTCCCCACCATGCTTTAGGACAAACTTAAATGTAACCGGACCATCATAGACCAAAACAATCCTTTCCTCCTTCTATGCTGTTATATCTAGTATTTTGCCTAGAAGATAAAAAGCTGACTAAAAAGCAGCATTAGTAAAAGGACAGGCAGGGCCAAAAGAAGCTTTCCAACCATGCAGATGGATATGGCTGGTAGTAGAAAAAACAAACAGGAGGAAAACTGAAGTTACAGAGTGGAATTGATGTTCTTGGAGAGAATTGGGCAGATAATGCAGGATTGGGCCCATCTTCAAGAGTGGATTCCGATTGTTGCTACAATCAGACAATTCACTTCTCTTTTCTGTACATTAAATACTTGGGTTACTGTGTAAACCCAAAGCATTCTTATGGAATCTATAATCTATCAATCTGATCAGCTAGATTGCTCCTATGACGCCTGAGACTGCTGCGTAGCAGACAACTAAAAAGCAAGCAGCCAAACAAACCAATTTTCCTTGGAAGCTTCAGCACATAATAGAGCAATGGTAACCACATCTGCTGTTGAGTGCTTGGAATATATCTGGCTAGTGTGTAGTGAAATGATCTAACAATATAAATACACACTCACCTTTCCAAACATCAAAATATAGCTTTTGAATTGATCCTAAGATTAAACAATAGTGTTTGACAACAGTAGATTAAATAAAGTTAGTCAGAATTTTATAAAGTTAATTGGAATTTGACTCAGCTCTTTATCTTTACTATTCTAGATTTCCGTCATTGTTTTGTGTGCATGTGGGTATGTGCATCATGGGAGTGGCCTGTACCTATAGACGTCAGAAGAGGGTGTTGGAGCTTCTAGAACAAATCGATACAAATAGTTGTGAGCTGTCATGTAGATGCTGGGAATTGAACTCCTCTCATCCGTGACAGCAACAAATGTCCTAAACTCCCAAGCCAGCTCTCCAGGCTCTCTTTCTTTTTTAAGTGAGACTTCTATTTCAAGTCTAAAATCATGTCCAGGGCTCTGTATTGTAATTGTCAATTAATATGTGGCTCTTACCTCTTCCAGGACAAAAACTTCAGCCTATAGATGTGGGGACTTAATAATATTTGGTGCCTGACAAGTTTAAAAGCATATAATGCCTTATACTATCTTCATATTGGACAGTATTAGTATTGAATATAATTCTGTACTTAAACATTTTTTACCATGAATTCTGGAAAAAGTCATTTAACTTTTCGATGATTCCTCCATTAAAATAAAATAGTATTGTGGGGATGGAGTCTGACATATAAAAAGCATCTAGAAAATATCATGGATATAGAAAAGTTAATTGTTATCTATCCTTCCTTCCTACTTATCATCTATCTATGCATCAATCTATCTACTATCTACCTATCTATATCTATCTATCTATCTATCTATCTATCTATCTATCTATCTATCTAT
>NW_026596057.1:31344514-31583411 GCF_907164565.1 Psammomys obesus
TATCTATCTATCTATCTATCTATCTATCTATCTATCTATCTATCTATCTATCTATCTATCTATCTCATATCTATCATCTACTTATGTATTGATTCACATTACTGATCGTAACTGTGCAAGCTATCACTGTGACAAATACAAATATGCTACAAAGCAACAAAGTGTCACAGAAAAACACTGATTGTCACAAATCGTCTTACTTTGATGACCTATAATACAGGAGATTGTAAATACAGCATGAACCAAGGATCTTTCAGAGTCCCCAGACAACTTCTACAGCTGCCAAGGGTTTGCCGATCATTTGGAATAATAATCCAATTATTTTCAAGCGAGCCTCACAGTCACTTATAAGTCTAGGTTCCTTTAAAACATTTTTACTTCGTAACGCTTGTGACAGGAAAGGAACAACTCAAGACCCTGCGGATAGGCAGGCACCATCTAACAGGCAAACATCTCTTATTTCCTGTAAATAAGAAGATGCACTGATGTGAGCAGCTTAATTAATTAGATTCTGCAGCTTATTTGTGTGTTTTCATTTTTCTGCTAAACTTCATTTAATGATATTAGAAGTGAACCTAAGTCTATAAACACATAGACTCTCATAAAATGGGATAAATGGAAAATGTGTCATGGAATTGATGGCAGTCATTAAAAAGAGAAAAAAATTTAAAAATTGCTTGGACTTTAGTTTTGTGTAGGGTGATAAATATAGATCTATTTGCAGTTTTCTACATATAGACATCCAGTTAGATAAGCATCATTTGTTGAAGATACTGTCATTTTTCTATTGTATGGTTTTGGCTCCTTTGTCAAAAATCAAGGATCCATAGGTGTGTGGGTTTATTTCTGGGTCTTCTATTACATTCCACTGATCCACCGTTCTGTTTCTATGCCACTACCATGCAGTTTTTATTACTATTGCTCTGTAGTACAGCTTGAGATCAGGGATGGAGGTACCTCCAGATGATCCATTGTTGTGCATAATTGTTTTAGCAATTAGCGGTTTTTTGTTTTTCCATATGAAATTGAGAATTATTCTTTCAAGTTCTGTAATGAATTGTGTTGGTATTTTTATGGGAATTGCATTGAATCTATAGATTGCTTTTGTCAGGATGGTCATTTTCATTATGTTAATCCTACTGATTCATGAGCACAGGAAATCTTTCCATCTTCTGATATATTCTTCAATTTCTTTCTTCAGAGACATATTTTTTTTTCAAACAGGTCTTTCACTTGCTTGGAGAGAGCCACACCAAAGTACTTCATGTTTGTTATTAGTGGCTATTGTGAAGTGTGTAGTTTCCCTAATTTATTTCTCAGCCCTTTTGTCTTTTGTATACAGGAGGGCTTCTGATTTTTTAAGGTTGATTTTGTATCCAGCTACTTTGCTGAAGCTGTATGGCAGGAGTTCTCTGGTTGAATTTTTGGGGTCACTCATGTATACTATATCATCAGCAAAGAATCAAAGATCTCAACATAAAACCAGACACACTAAATCTGTTAGAAGAAAGAGTGGGGAAGAGGCTGAACTGATTGTCACAGAAGACAACTTCCTGAAGAGAACACCAACAACATAGGATCCGAGATCAACAATCATGAAACTGAAAAGCTTCTGTAAAGCAAAGGACACTGTCATCAGAACAAAACAACTGACTACAGATAAGGAAAGGATCTTCACCAAACCTTTATTGGGTAGAGGGCTAATATCCAGAATATATGAAGAATTTAAGAAATTAAACAGCAACAAATCAAGTAATCCAATTAAAAAATGGAGTACAGAGTTAAACAGAGAATTCTGTGTAGAGGAATATCAAATGACAGAGAAACATTTAAAGAAATGTTCACCATCCTTAGTCATCAGGGAAATGAAAATCAAAACAACCCTGAGATTTCACCTTCCAGCCATCAGAATGGCTAAAACAAAAAACTCAAGTGACAACACATGCTGGGGAGGTGTGGAGAAAGGAGAACCCTCCTCCATTGCTGGTGGGAATCTAAACTTGTACAACCACTTTGGAAATCAATCTGGTGCTTTCTCAGACAATTAGGAATAGTGCTTCCTCAAGATCCAGCTATAGCACTCCTGGCATATATCCAAAAGATGCTCAAGTATACAAGAAGGACATTTGCTTAACCATGTTTGTCGCAGCTTTAATTGTAATAGCAAGAATCTGGAAACAACCCAGATATCCCTCAACGGAGGAATGGATACAGAAATTGTGGTACATTTACACAACGGAATAATGCTCAGCAGTTAAAAACAAGGAAATCATGAAATTGGCAGCCAATTAATTGGTGGGAACTAGAAAATATCATCCTGAGTGAGGTATCCTAGAAGCAGAAATACACACATGGTATTTACTCACTTATAAGTGGATATTAGACATATAAGATAAACATACTAAAATCTGTATATCTAAAGAAGCTAAGCAAGAAGGAGGACCCTGGGTAAGATGATCAATCCTCATTCAGAAAGGCAAATGAGATTGACATGGGAAGAGGGAGAAAACAGGGAACAGGACAGGAGCCCATCACAGAGGACCTCTGAAAGCCTCTACCCAGAAGGGTATCAAAGCAGATGCTGAGACTCATAGCCAAACTTTGGGCAGAGTGCAGGGAATCTTATGAAAGAAGGGGGAAATAGAAAGACCTGGAGGGACAGGAGCTCTATAAGGAGAGCACAGAACCAAAAATCTAGGCCCAGGGGTCTTTTCTGAGACTGATACTCCAAACAAGGACCATGCATGGAGATAACCTAGAACCCCTGCACAGATGTAGCCTATTGCAGCTCTGTCTCTAAGTGGGTAACCTAGTAAGGGGAACAGGGGCTGTCTCTCACATGAACTCAGTGCCTAGCTCTTTGGTCACTTCCCCCTGAGAGTGAATCAGCCTTACCAAGCCACAGAGGAAGATATTGCAGCCAGTCCTGATGAGACCTGATAGGCTAGGGTCAGAGGGAAGGGTAAAATGACCTCCCCTATCAGTGGACTTAGGGTGGGCTATGAGAGGAGATGAGAGAGGGAGGGTGGGATTGGGAGGGGACAAGGCAGGGGCTACAGCTGGGATACAAAGTGAATAAACTGTAGTTAATAAAAAATAAAATTATATTATTGACTTAAAACACCAAGAATTTTATGTCAGCTGGAGAGATAGCACAGTCAGCAATGTGCTTGCCTAACAAGCATCAGAGACTGAGTCAGATCCCTGGAACCCACACCAAAGTTGGACATTGCAGCCTCTGTCGTTCTCTCTCTCTCTCTCTCTTTCTCTCTCTCTCTCTCTCTCACACACACACACACACACACACACACAGAAAAAGAGAGAGAGAGAGAGGAGAGAGAGAGGGAGAGAGAGAGGGAGAGGGAAAGGGAGAGATAGATAGATAGACAGACAGACAGAGGCAGAGAGATACACCACACATACATATATAGAAGTGGTGAATAATTAAAAATTTTAAAGTATTTTGTGTGTGATTCAAGGACTGTTTGTAGAAATGAAAACTCAGCCACATGTAACTGGAGACAGACACAGGAACAGGCTTATGGGGAGGTTTTTCTTAATGAGGCAGCTGTCATTATTTCAAAGCTTGCTAGAAAGGCTTTTAATGACCAGATTCACATTTTAGGCAGATGTGATGGATATGAAGATGATTGCAGGACTGGAAAATTTGATAGTTCAGCACAGGGGAGTTTAGTGAGAAACTTGTATCCTGAACTAGAACCACACAATGTTTAACCCAAAGAGGGTTATATGACAGCTCACAAAAACTGTAAATAACAGATGAGATGGAAGCAATAAGTATCACCTAAATACATTATCTCCCAATGATCTCATTTTTAACCTTGACCTGAGAAACCACCAGGACACTCTCTTCCTCACACCACTATCATCTGCAGCATTTGTAGATCTTTCCATGTGTGTCCACGATTCTCTGTGTAAGTCTCTAAATAATGCTCTAACCTGTGTATTGTATCAACATTTATCTGGCCCTGGGCTTTTTTTTTTTTTTTTGGATGGGAGACTTTTGATGACTGCTTCTATTTCCTTAAGGGATATAGGACTATTTAATTGATTTACCTGTTCTTAATTCAGCTTTGGCAAGTGGAATCGATCATGAAAATTGTCCATTTCATTTAGATTTTCAAATTTTGTGACATAAAGACTTTTGTAGTATGACCTAATAATTGTTTGGATTTCCTCAGTTTCTGTCGTTATGTCCTCCTTTTCATTTCTGATTTTGCTGATTTGAATAGTTTCTCTCTGCTTTTTAGTTAGTTTGGCTAAAAGTTTGTCTATCTTGTTGATTTTCTCAAAGAACCAGCTCTTGGTTTCATTGATTCTTTGAATTGTTTTATTCATTTCTAATTTATTGATTTTAGCCCTGAGTTTGATTATTTCCAGCTATCTACTCCTCTTGGGTATTTCTGCTTCTTTTTTCCTAAGGCTTTCAGGTGAGCCTTTAAGTTACTTGTATTAGATGTTTCTAATTTCTTCTTGAAGGCACTTAGTGCTATGAATTTTCCTCTGGGCACTACTTTCCTTGTGTCCCATAAGTTTGGCTATGTTGTGCCTTCATTTTTATTGAATTCTAAGGAGTCTTTAATTTCTTTTTTATATCTATTTCTTTAAATCTTTTGTGTTCAGTTTCCATGTGTGTGTAGGTATTTTGCTATTTCTTATTTTGTTGAGGTCCAGCTTTAGTCCATGATGGTCAGATAGGATACAAGGGATTATTTCAATCTTCTTGTGTTTGTTGAGGCTTGCTTTGTGACCAACTAGATGGTCTATTTTGGAGAAGATTCCATGAAATACTGAGAAGAAGGTAAGTTCTTTACTGTTTGGGTGAAAGGTTCTGTTGATGTCTGTTAGGTCCATTTGATTCATGACCTCTCTCAGGGTCATTTTTTTTCTTCGTTTAATTTCTGTTTTGTTGACCTGTCCATTGTTGAAAGTAAGGTGTTGAAGTCTCCCACTATTAATGTGTGGTTTCAGTTTTATTAAAGTTTCTTTTACAAATGTATGTGCCCTTGTATTTAGGGCATAGATGTTCAGAATTGTCATGTCTTCTTGTTGGAATTTTCCTTTGATGAGTATGAAATGATCTTCCCTATCTCTTTTGATTAATTTTGGTGGAAAATCTATATTATTAGATGTTAAAATAACTACTCCTACTTGCTTCTTTGGATCCATTTGCTTGGAAAACCATCTTCCAGCCCTTTGCTCTCAGGTAATGTCTATCTTTGTGACTTAGGTGTGTTTCTTGTATGCAACAGATTGTTGGGTCTTGTTCATGTATCCATTCTGTTAGTCTGTGTCTTTTTATTGGAGAGTTGAGTCTGTTGATGTTGAGGGAGATTAATTACCAGTGGTTGTTAGATGCTTTGATTTTGATGGTGGTTGTAGTAGTGTGTTTGTGTGCTTGGCTACTTTTAGTTTTGCTGTAGTGAGGTTATTTATTTCCTGTGTTTTTCTGACTGTAGTTAGCTTTCCTGGGTTATATTTTTCTTTCTAGTATCTTCTATAACACTGGATTTGTGGGTAGGTATTGCTTGAATTTGTTTTTATTGTTGACTATCTTGTTTTCTCCATCTATGATGACTGAGAATTTTGCTGGGTATAGTAGCCTGGGGTGACATCTGGGTTCTCTCAGAGTCTGCATGATGTCCGTCGAGGCTCTTCTGGCTTTCATAGTCTCTGTTGAGAAGTCAGGTATGATTCTGATGGGTTTGGCATTATATGTTACTTGCCCTATTTCCCTTGCAGCTTTTAGTATTTTTTCTTTGTTCTGTATTCTTACTGTTTTGATTATTATGTGGCAGGAGGATTTTCTTTTCTGATCTAATTCATTAGGTGTTCTGTAGATCTCTTGTATTCTTATAGGCCTCTTCTTTAAGTTAGGAAAATTTTCTTTTATGATTTTGTAGAAAATATTTTCTGGGCCTTAGAGGAGGGAATCTTCTTTTTCCTCTATTTCTATTATTCTTAGTTTTTGTCTTATCATGTTGTTTTGAATTTCTTGGATGGTCTGTGTGATGAATTTTTTAGATTTAATATTTTCTTTGATGGATACATCAATTTCTTCCACTGTATCTTCCACACCTGAGATTCTTTCTTCCATCTCTTGTATTCTATTGGTCATGCTTACCTCTGTAGATCAGGTTTTCTTCCCTAAGTTCTCCCTCTCCATGATTTCCTCTGCTTGTGGTTTCTTTAATTTTTTTCAATTCTATCTTCAGATCTTGAGCCATTTCGTTGATCTCCTTCACTTGTCTGACTGTATTTTCTTGTTTTTCCTTCAATTCCTTCAGCTGTTTGTTTGAACATTCTTCTGTTTCTTTTATTTCTTTCAGTGATTTAAGTTCTTTCTCTCTAAAGGCCACAATCTGTTTGGCTGCATCTTCCCATAATTCTTTACCTTTGGCCATAATCTATTTGTCTTTACCTTCCTATATTTTTTTACAGATGGCCATAATCTCTTTGACTTTATCTTCCTCTACTTCTTTACATATTTTATTTGTTTCCTAGTCCCCTGCTAGGGGAGGACCTTCTCCTCTTCTATAGGAAGGGGAGCAGGGGCTGTTTCTGACATGAATTCAGTGTCTGGCTCTCTGACCACCTCCTCCTGGGGGTACAGGCTCGCCAGGCCACAGAGGAAGATGATGCAGCCAGCCCTGATGAGATCCATCCCTATTCTTAAGTGTCAGCTCTCAAAACCCAGCAACACATTCTACACACAATTCTCAGTGGCCACACCTGGCAGGATCTCAGAAGCATTCCCTACCAGACAACCCACAGCTACACACAACTTCTGTTGAGCCATAGAAACCAAGGAGCGAATACCCACCCAAGAAAGGCAAGACCAGATGTCAGCACCTGGAATAAGAATAAATCAGAATCTAGATACCTAGGCAGCAGTCTAAGAACACAGTCAATAACAGTCAGGACAGTCTGTCTCCACCAGAATCCAGCAACCCCACCTACAGTAAGTCAATGAAAAATGCAACGTAGCTGAAGCACAAAATGACCTTAAAATATCCTTTATGAATGTAAAATGCCCTTAAAGATGATATGAATAAATCCATTAATGAAATCTATGAAAACACAGAAAATGGAATAAACTGAAGAAAATTGTTCAAAATATAAAAGTGGAAATAGAATAAGGAAAATCCAAACTGAGGAAATATTGGAAACGAATAATTTAGGACACAGTGTTCTGATGTAATTCCTATGTGTGTTTCTCATGCTTTTTTTTTTTTTTTTTTGCCTCTTGGTTTTCTGTTTTATCCTATTCTGACATGTTTATTATTGTTTTATCTTATTTTACTTTTTTGTTACTCCTTAGACGAGTCTTCATTTTTTAATAAGAACTAGATATGACATGGATCCAGATGGGAAGGGAGTGGGGAGGAACTGGCAGGGGCAGGGAAGGTGAAACAGTAATCAGAATATATTATATTTAAAAATCCATTGTTTTGATAAAAGAAAAAAGGAAAGAATATAATAGTGGGGCTGGTAAGATGGCTGGTGGGTGAGAGCACTTGTCAGCAAGCCTGAGAGCCTGAATTCCACCTCAGAGATCCCCACAATGGAAGGAGATCAAGTTCTTGCAGGTTGTCACGTGACCTTCACATGCATGCCATGTGCACACGCAAATAAAGAAAGAAAGAAATACTAAATAAGTGAAGTAATTTTTAAAGGACTATACTATTGGACAGGTCGTTGACATTATTCTAATAGTCTCAAACTTTAGGCACAACAATGAGCCTGTGACACCATCTCCCACGTTCAGGACAGCCCTCCCCTAGAGCTCTGTTCTATCCAGCCACTGCGTGTGAAGGACTGGTGAGAACACAGTCCACCTCCTGACTGCAGACAGTTTCTACTTGCATCCTGATGTTCTAGCATAGGTTCCTAGAGAAAAACTCAAAAAAAAAAAAGTAGCCATTTCTACAGTCTTCTATTTATTTTGAAGTTAGATTCATTAAAGAAAGATAAGTTTTTACTAAAAGAAAAACAAACTTTACCATGGTATATATATCAGGGTTTCATGTCCTCGCTTCCTTTGCGACTTCCTTTGGATTTTAATTTATTTTCAGGTTCTTTTGCCTCAGTCCTGGCAAGGACTAGGAGATAGACTGAAGCACGGGTCACCCCTCATCACTCAATCTGGAAGATTCAATGTATCTAAGTTCAAAACCTAAGACCTCAAAAACAAACAAACAAAACAACAACAACAACAACAAAAACAAAACTCAGAGCTCTTCTAAACTAGCAAATAAAAAGGCTCCAAGCCTACACCTTTATCTTTTTAAATATCCCTCCTTCATGTCTTATTCAGAAGTCCATCTCAGAGACTATTTCTGAAATTACTTTCTTCTAGCAGAAATTCTGCTCTCTTAACCAATCGAGAATGAGAGCTATAGATAGATATGGCCACTGAGAGTAGAGCAGCTAAACCTGAAACATTTTTTTTCCAGAGGCATTTTTTTCTATTTACTTTAATTAGAAAATGTTTTATGTTGATAACGTTGCAAGGCTAATGAATTTTAAAATTACACAGGAGAAAATACTCTTTTGTAACAGGATTTGTGTCTTTGTAGATTAATGATCTCATAAGACAGGAGAAAAGGAAGCATTTTGATTCAGGTAAGCAACTTCCTTTCTCTCCTCTCTCTCCATCTTCATGAATTCTGTCTACGTCCACGTCTATCAGTTCTGTCCATGTCTATCGCTTGTCCTCTACCTCTAAGAATTACCTCTATGTCTGCCATCTCTACCTTAATTTCTACTCTCCCACTTCCAGTTCAGTTCCAGGATTATTGGCTGGGAATGAAGCGTGGTTCAGGAAGTTCTCTACTGAATAACATTGGGCTGATTTTAGGACCAGTTGGTTTTCTGGATCAGCTATCAAGTTGGTTTTAGATTATTATAAGAAACGTGATTATTCCAAGATAGCCTTTATCTGAACTCAAGGAAGCAGAACCATATTTCTCCCTCAGTAATGTTTGCTTTGGGAATTGTGTGAGCATAGTTTGCTGATATGCATTGGCTAACCTGAATTATGTAAAATATGTGTAAATTGAAGGCACAGGGGAAGGGAGAAAGTTGTTTCCTGGTCCTTGCCAGCTACTATGCTGGGAATTGTGTCCACTCTGAGTCCTTAACCTTTCAAAACAACTCATTTTTAGTGGAAGACAGTGCTTAATTTACCAAAGATTATACTTGTTTAAAAGTGTTACTGGTCATCTTACCCAGGGTTCTCCTCCTTGCTTAGCTTCTTTAGGTGTACAGACTTTAGTATGTTTATCCTATATTACATGTCTAATTCACTTATAAGTGAGTATATACCATGTGTGTCTTTCTGCTTCTGAGTTACTTTACTCAGGATGATCTTTTTCCACCATTTGCCTGCAAATTTCATGATTCCTTGTTTTTGATTGCTGAGTAGTATTCCATTGTGTAAATGTACCACAATTACTGTATCTATTCCTTTGTTGAGGCACATCTGGGTTGTTTCCAGATTCTGGCTGTTATGAATAAAGCTGATATGAACATGGTTGAACAAATGCCATTGTTGTATACTTGAACATATTTTGGATATATGCCTGGAGTGGGATAGCTGGATCTTGAGGTTATTGCTAATATTGCTAATTATCTGAGACAGTGCCAGATTGATCCTCATTCAGAAAAGCAATTGTGATAGATATCAGAAGTGGGAGAAACAGGGAACAGGACAGGAGTCTACCACAGAGGGCCTTTGAAAGACTCTAACCAGCAGTGTATCAAAGCAGATGCTGAGACTCATAGCCAAATTTTGGACAGAGTGCAGGGAATCTTATAAAAGACAGGGGAGATAGAAAGACCTGGAGAGGACAGGAGCTCTGCAAGGAGAGCAACAGAACCAAAAAAATCTGGGCCCAGGGGTCTTTTCTGAGACTGATACTCCAACCAAGGACCATTCTTGGAGATAACCTAGAACCTCTGCACAGATTAAGCCCATGGCAGTTGAGTGTCCAAGTGGGTTTCCTAGCAAGGGGAACAGAGACTGTCTCTGACATGAACTCAGGGCCTGGCTCTTTGATCACCTCCCCCTGGAGGGGGGAACAGTCTTACCAGGCCACAGAGGAGGACAACGCAACCAGTCCTGATGAGACCTGATAGGCTGGGGTCTGATGGAAGAGGAGGAGGACCTCCCCTATCAGTGGACTTGGGAAGGGGCAATGGAGGAGAAGAAGGAGGAAGGGTGGGATTGGGAGGGCACAAGGGAGGGGACTAGAGCTGGGATAAAAAGTGAATACATTTTAATTAATTAAAAACGTATTACTGGCAGGGGTGAAGAGATGGCTTAGTGGCTAAAGTGCTAAGATGTGCTGAGTTCAGATCCCCAGCACCCACGCAGCAGCCTGCTACAGCTGTGTGCACACCTATAACCCCAGTGCTCTGCGGAGATAGGAGGATTGCTGTGTGTTGCTGAGCAGCCAGTCTAGCCAAGACGGTGAGTTCTGTCCTGGCTCTCAAGAGAATAAGTAGAGAGTGACAGGACATGGGACATCCTCTGGCTTCTACATATGTGTACATGGTGTACATACTTGCACATACACATGCGAATGCCATACACACACACACACACACATACACACACACACACACACACACACACACACACACACACACAATCACTTGACTTCAGGGTTTTTGATCCAAAGTGAATTCTATTGCTTATGTTGTTGCTAGCACCTTTCCTGTCATCCTCTTAGTTTTCTAAACATTTCATGCTCTTTGAACTTTTTTGAGTTGCATTTTCCAGATGGAATCTTGTAAGAAGCAATGTAATTCAGAGCAATTTAACACAGCATAACCAAAACTGGGGTTAGAGATCCCCTCCACTCTCGTTAAGGCATACTATCCATGATGTACCTAAAATTAGGATCTGTATCTCAAACAAATCATTTTCCCTTTCTAGGGACCAACACATAACTAAACAAAAAAGAAAGTGCCCAGAGATTTGTTAGAATCAACCTTCTCTAGTGGAATGAAACCAAGATCTATGAACCACAGGTGAATGAGCATGAAAGTAGGTCATATAAGATGGAGTGAACTATACATTGGACTCTTCTGAACTTAGTGACTATTTCTGGATTATGGAGGGGTGTAAAAGGAGAGCTTATGAATTTTGAGAAGGTGGTTTTTAGCAGGGAAACTTCCGGTTGCCTGGTATTGCATTCACAGTCCCCTCCTATATTGGAAAGAATATCCTACAGGAAAACTCCTCGAGGAAGAAAGGCAAACAACTCAAAATGACTTCAGGAAGTCCCTGGAGCTGACCAGATTCTCTAAACCCCTCCTTCCCGAGGTAAACATGCCAAGCTGATGAGACAATCCAAGCTGCAAAGAAGATTTTGAGACCAGGCAGACCCGCTGCCTGGAGGGAGCAAAAACCGGCAGAGCTGCCCAGAACAGGTTTAGACAAATGAGTCTCTTTGAAAGAACCTCTCCAACTGGCTGAGCTGTCTGCAAACTGTGCAGTGTGCTCCGTGTGCCCAGCTTTTGTGACCTGTCACCTGTGCTAGGGTGGGCTCTCAAGAAATGACTGTCTATCATTTCTACTTCTGTAAATAATACCAATAAATCTTATGGGTTCATGAAGTTGTAATTTGATCCATTGTAGACTCCCTATCTGGGATGAGTAGGGGTGTGTGTGTGTGTGTGTGTGTGTGTGTGTGTAGCATCTCCTCAGGAAAATTTTGTCACACAACATTCATCAATTACTTGGAAAAACATACTATTTTTTTTTTTTTAAATTAAGGGAGCACCTGTTATACTTTTGCCCAGCCACATTTCAAACATAAGACCGGGAATGAATGTCTCTCTCCTCAGTGTTTTATTGTAAACAAAAGTTGGAATGGAAGATAGAAGCAGAAGGACCCTGAAATTCCCCTAACAGGGAATGTGCTTGGCTTCCAGCATTCTTCCCAATAAATCAGCCCATGCCAGTGCCCACTACAAGACAGCAATAGTCAGAGGCAAAGCTACCCAGAGCCAAACCGAAGCTGAGAGACACAGGGGTGTGGCTGCCGATGTATGTGGTACTGAGCGCTTCCTCATAAACAAGGAAGTGCGGAAGTCTGTGTGTGTGCATGTGCGTGTGAATTTTCATATGTGTTTCTATGTGGGAGGAAGTCAGGGGAGGGAGGTGTGATGTGGTAAGTCAGCCCTCCTTGGAAGCTGTTGTTGATGCTTCCAGGGAGCCGGATATCGCTCTCCATTCTCCAGGTCTGGGAAGGATTGCCTTTAATTACCTGTTTCGTTTTACCCCCATATTTCTGGACTACCACATCTGTTTTTAATTTTCTGTCAATTACTAGAGCAATATATATTCCATGAAGAAAATTTAGGAAATGCAGAAGACAGGACAATAAAATAAAATAGGCTCATAACTCTGTCATCCTGCAGTAACCACATTAACGTTTTGCTGTGTTTGGTTTTACAAAACCAGGATGATGCCGTGTACGATGCTTTGTGCTCTCCTCAGATCCTTTCTGTCTGTCTCCCCGCATCCAACTCTCCTCACTCTTCAGCATCTCCTCAGCAGTGCTCCATTCTTCTCCATCCTTCCGCCACCACCTCACTCACTCTTGCTCAGTTTTCTCCTGGGGTCGTCCAAGATCCTTCCATAAAATCTTGTTTACATCTACATACCAATCCCCCTTTATGATCCTTCTAAATGCTTAGCTACTGTTCCATTATATGGGAAACCCTGCCAGAGAAAAACAAAATTTTACTGTGCTGACTGCTCAGGATGATGGCCCTCAATCCTGGTATTTCCCAGATGAGGACATACATTCTGATCTCTGTATGTTCAGTGCTCATTGGCCCTGCAATCTTTCTAGAGCTGTTTTTTGCTGATCCTTCTGTTCTGTTTTCTCAGAGGTCTTCACTAGACTTAGTGCAAACATCTCATTGGGTTCAGTGCATTGTTTGGAACCAGTGAACCACTTACATCTTTATCTTTGAATAGAGAAATCTTATATAACATAGCCTTGTACATCCTAAGTCTTCAATAGCTGTCAGCTAAATAGAAGAATAAATTAAAATATGTGCTTTTCTTTCTTTTACAATTGACAAAGGAGACTTATTTACATTACTATAGTGTGTGTGTGTGTGTGTGTGTGTGTGTGCGCGCGCGCACGCGTGCATGTGTGTGGGTGGCTGGTGTACAATGTGTGTGTGAGGTCATGCAGAGGTGAGAAATCGCCACCCTGCAGAGTGTGGGATGATGCCATTGAACACTCTCTACAGGAGCATGACCTGCTGGAGCACTCAGCCATTTCCAGAAGGGAGGATATGACAATGACACTTATCGCATATCAGTGAGGGAAGTGAGAAGCTCAAGCTCCCCCGAGCATTGTCTATTTCCATTGCACTGATCAGCACTACAGCTCCTGGGTAATCAAAGACACACAATGTCTTGATATGTATGCTTTGAAAGACACTTTACAGCTTAGAGGGGAGGCACCTTCTCCTGATGCAACTGCTGATGGAACCACGATCGACTCTCCCCTCTTCTTGGCAACTATGGACCTCCTGTGTAAGGCTATAAAATTTATGGAAAATACTTGGAAAACATAATATTCCCTAGAGGGTGGAAACTAATAAGTGCTTGCATGACTGGGATGAGAAAAAGTAAGGGAGGAAGACCAAGCTTCATGTTACTTGACTCCTAGATACACCTGCCCAACCTTGCAGCAGCCGGAGTGGAGTCATAACAAAGGGATAAAAATGCAATGGGAACTATCAGTGCATATTAGATTGCACAGCTGAGGGGTTTCCATTACATACAGCAAGAGCCAGGCAGGAAATGTATTATTTATGGCAGATTATTTATAGGAGATAGAGGTCTCAAGACATGGCTTTCTGTCTTATGAACTTATCTCCAAATGCAATTATCATATGTAAATATTCTACTTCCTACTGCTACTCAGAATGGCCTTCTGGATAAAACTACTTTCCCATTACCAAAAATATCTGTGTAACACAGTTGAACTTATTTATTGAAAACATCATTGTAAAATAATGAGAGCATTCTTGTGAGAATGCGAAGAGCACGTGTAAGATGAGTAAATGAACTCAGAAGGCTCCTTCAGAGGCTACAGACTGGATTTTTTTCATTATCATCTCAGTTGCATTATCTTCTTTTTTTTTCATTTTAATGGATTTTTATATCTAACACCTTGTCCTTCTTGGCTATCCTTATTTTACGTACTGGAAAGCAGCTAAAATTCAGTGAATTCAAAATTATAGAATACAATAAAAAATTAAAGTTTAGAAACCAAATGTTCAAAATCTAAAGAGTCACAGTGGGGGCTACAGGTCTTTCACACTTATGACGTACACATGGGTGGTAAGAAAGGATTTCTTGGGATTGCCTTGGAGGATAAATTGGTATTCTGGCATCCCAACCTTAAGGGCTCCAAATTTATAGCGTTCTTTAAAAAAAAAACAAATGATTGCATAGAAAAATTTACAAATGCACATATTCCAGAAAGGAAAATTCATTTGCTCTACCTCCCTATCAGCTTCCTCATACCACCCTGCTGCGTGGCTGCCAGCCAATTCCATGGCAAGACATTTAAAAACAACTGTGTGGCTCCATATTGATTGGCAGCATGCAATCGGGCTCCACAAAGTCTGCAAAATGAATCAGGAGCTAATGTGGCTACCTGCCTGGCTTCAATGTATCTTTGTTTGCTTACCAGAGGAAAAACAATTCAACAGCAGGCAGTTAACAATCCTGATCAGAATTGTGTGGTGCAGTTCATGCCCTGGGAATACTCAGAAAACATATTTGGTGGTTTTATTTACTATTTATTTAATTTTATAAAGCAAGCCTTTAATGACTGAGTATAGAATTTGTGACTGAGTATAGAATTTCAGAGTCACAGACTACTGGTGTCTTTTGTAACTCAGGGAGCTGACTAAGCTTATCTAGTCATGTCCATATGATAATAACGTGTCTCAGTGAACATATAATACACTTGCCATTTTGTCTGTCTGAAAAATTCATTCTAAAAGCAAATCTATTGATTTATCCCAGAGTCTGAACACAGATGATAACTGTACAGTGTGTGGATCCTACTTAAGGAACAATTAATTGTAAGAAACACTCGGGAAAATATTCATCTTCCTGATTTGAAACCAGAGTATTGAGTTTATACAGAATAAGTGTTTCATTAATGCTTGTTATAATAAGGGTTGTTGTGGTTGAAAATAGGACTTTACAACTTGTCATTGGATAGTTAGCCTTTTCTACTGGTGTACTTTGTAATTACTGGCATGGACCTCTATTAAATTTGAGGTACTTCAGACTCTCTTTGGGGAGCATAATAGAAAGGAAAGTTAGGTTTTATTTCATGAGAGCTTTAAAAGCAATTGAGATCTTCTGACGCTATTTTATTTACTTATTTTGATAACTTTCCCCTCACTAGTCAAAAGAGATCATTTCTGAGTGAGTAAAAAGCAAATAATCTAATTTGTATGAGGATTCGGAAACATTTACTGCAGCACAATAAAAAATGAAGCAGAAGTTAAAACACAGGGCGTTCCACAACCCATGTCCTCAGTCTGCAAGTGTTTCATTTCCCAGGCTCCAGCCTGCTTTTCTTCCTTCAAATCACCCAAGCGACCTGGCTTTATGCCATGTTCCCTTTCTTTCTTTCACATCAGCAGCATGTATGTTTCAACACTGCTGATACCTAATCTGTCTTTTAAATACCTTTTCATAATGAAATAAATGATAATAAGGAAGGTTGGGATAGGTGTGATTACATTACTTTTTCTCCTCTTTTCTTTTCTTCCACTACTCATCTTTCCTCCTTGGAAAAGACAAGTTCAGACACTTAAGATTGACATGTGGTGCGGGAACTCACACAAGTGTGATTCTGGCTTTTCGGCTTGTGTTGGCTTGCTTTCTGATGCTAAGATAAACACTATGGCCCAAAGCAATTTGGGGCAGAAAAGCCTTGTTTCATCTCACAGTTACGGTCCATCATGAAGGGAAATCAGAGCAGGAACTCAAGGAAGGAACCTGGATTCAGGAAACTGAAGCAGAGACCATGGGGAACGTTGCTTACTGGCCTGTTCCTCCCACCTTGTTTAGCTACATTTCTCATGCAAACCAGGACCTCCTGCTCAGGGATAGCATGATGCCCAGTGTGCTGGACCCTCCCATATAAATCGTTAACCAAGAAAATCCCCAAAGGCTGACCAACCTCTACGCCAATCTTACGAAGGCACTGTCTTAGTTGCGGTTCCTTTTTCCCAGATAACTCAAACTTCTGTCAAGTTGACAAAAACTAAGAAGTACATTATTCTAATTTGAAAAAAAAAACAACAAAAAAAAAACGGCCTAACATCCTGTATAACAAATGCACATGATATTTGAATTGTGTCATTTTATGTATACACAGTATACATGCAGAATGTGTAGGCCAGGATGACCTTAAACTTCTGACCTCTAATCGTCCTGCCTCCGTCTCCTGAGAACTGGTTCTGGGGGTTGAAGCCAGGGCTTTGTGCATACTGCGTGAACATTCTACAATGTGGACTGTACCTGCATAGCTCTTAATTTTAATCTATGTTTAGATTTAAAATTAAGTTAGGATTTCCTTGTAGCTCTAGCATAGTAAGAGCAGATGTCGAATTTTAATGACTGTGTATTCCTGTCTCTTGAAGTGCTCACATATTTTTCTCTATTGTATTAATGAGGTAAATTGTTTTGCTCTTTGCCTACAAAGTTCTTTCTGGGAACATCTCTAGCAGTGATTTTTTTTTTTAGATCTAAGCATCATTAGCTTTTCCTTTAAAATGTTTTTTTAGTTGTCATGGGTGTATCTGGTATGAAGTTTTTTTTTTTTTCTTAAAGAAATATTTACGCGTGCTCATTTATCAAATATTTATTTTCATTCTGCTTTTATTCTTTTTTTTTTTAAGACAGGGTTTATCAGTGTAGCCGTGGCTGTCATAGACTCACTGTGTAGATCAGGCTGGCTTTGAACTCACAGAGATCTACCTGCCTCAGCCTCCCTGAGTGTTGGGATTACAGGCCTGTGCCATCATGCCTTCCCCTGCTTTTACTCTTATTATTAACTTTGTTCAACCTCCTTTGTGTTAACTTGTTCTTTTTCAATGGAATTTTAGGTTAATAAAGTCTTTCTTAGTTTCCACGCTTTCTTATTTTTTGATGTATTTGCTAACATTATATAACTTCCTCAAAACATGAATTTTGATGTTGCCCAGTGTTGGGAAATTCCCATTGCCTTTGCCAGTTTGCTTCTTTATTTGATCCATGTATTCAGAAATATAATTACTATTTTGTTGTTGATATTCACTGGCATCATAAACAAAGGACATACTCAATCTTAACACCCTCTTAAGTGCATACAGCTCTTTTTCTGTTTTCTTTAGTAGTTCTATTCCTCTTCATCTTTCTCTTTTTATTCATCTCACTATCTGCTTTATTTATCATATTTCTTTGTTACCAGTTTGCTGATCCATTATTCCAATAGGAATTTTGCTCACTGTGTCACAGCCACATTAATCTGATTCTCAAAATAATACTATAAGGAAGGTGTGATTCCTTTCTCAGTCTACAAATGAAGAAAGTGTCGTGGTCAAAGTAGGAGATCTGGTAAGCACCAGAACCAAGATTCGAACTCAGCGTCTCAGTGAGACCCACAGATCCCTGAGTTCAGGACTCTCTTTACTACTCTAATGTTTCTTTTGTTTGCCTGGTTTCCTTGTTTCATGCCTTTGCTCTGACTCAGATTCTAAATTTTTTTCATGGACTCTTTCAAGGGACAGCTCTGTTTAAATCATCTTCCTAGTTTTGAGTTAGCACAAACCTTTTTAAATATAATTCTTATTTATTACAATTTATTCACTTTGTATCCCAGCTGTAGCCCCCAACCTGACCCCCTCCCAATCCCACCTTCCCTTCCTCTTCTCCTCCCATGCCCCTTCCCCAGTCCACTGATAGGGGAGGTTCTCCTCCCCTTCCATCTGACCCTAGCCTATCAGGTCTCATCAGGACTCTCTTTTATAGTCTTCCTCTGTGGCCTGGTAAGGCAGCTCCCCCATCAGGGGTTGGTGACCCAAGAGACAGCCACTGGGTTCATGTCAGAGACAGTCGCTGTTCCCCTAACTAGGAAGCCATTTGGATACTGAGCTGCCATGGTCTACATCTGTGCAGGAGTTATAGGTTATCTCCATGCATGGTCCTTGATTGGAGTATCAGTCTCAGAAAAGACCCGTGGGCCCAGATTTTTTGGTTCTGTTGCTCTCCTTGTGGAGGTCCTGTCCCCTCCAGGTCTTTCTCTCTCCCCCTTCTTTATTTACTGTGCTTTCTATACTTCCAGGATGTAGCTGCTCTTGGGGTATCACTTCATCTAAGGCTCAGGGTTCAGCCTGTTACTTCCCTATGGAAAGGTGGTTAGTGAAAAGGGTTCAGAGCTCTTCCCTAAAGCTGTGTAGCATATTCGATGACCCCTAAGTGCACTCATACTCTTTCACCTGTAACTTTCTTTCTTTCTTTCTTTCTTTCTTTCTTTCTTTCTTTCTTTCTTTCTTTCTTTCTTTCTTTCTTTTTTGGTGTATACTTCTTCCTTTCTTTCTTTCTCTCCTCTTTTGTCAGATAAGTGAAAATATTGAAATGGTATGTTCCGAGCACTAAGGGATATGGACATGAAGAGAGTACATGGCTTTGTAGAGTTCAGATCCCAGTAGAGAGGAAAGGATCATCAGTGTATTGGTATGTGTTGGCATTACAAAAAGCGTTACAGCCCTATTGCAGATGCTGTGCTTGAAGGGACAAAATCAGAGCCTTCACACAGGTGTAGAGGGACTCTTAGCTTAGAACACTGATGTCTGCAGTTTACTTCAAAATGAAACGATGTCTGTCTGAGGTAATGTAACTTTGAGGACCCTAGAACAGGAGGTATGGTGCAAAAGGACCACAGGAAACAGCATTCTTGTGCCTTTCGTGTGGACCCCTACTTTCTTACTCTCTCTCTCCTTTTCTTTTTCACACTTCTCAGAGTGGTTTGCTGACCACAGGGCCGGTGACGACTTGTCAGTCACTCATCAAGTGCAGGGCAATGTGGAAGTCCAGAGTCAAGACTGAAGTCCCAAGAAGCCCTTGTAAGGCAGGGATACTTGTCTGACTACTCGGGTACATGAGTATGTAGATCTAAAGGAAGGAATGCATCTGTGACTTTACTTGGTAAAGAATAGCACCAACAACCTCCGCTAACTAAGTGTGTGTTTCTGTTTACATTCATTTGTTGTGTTTCTGACATCCAAGATGTCTTACAGGAGAAGTGGTTTATTCTGGCTTACAGTTCCATGAGGACCATCCATCATGAGAGAAAAGGCACAGTACAGGAGGCCAACCAGCACCACTGCATTAGTAGTCAGGAACAGGGAGACAAAAGGACGTGGGGTTAAACTATAAAACCACAGTGTCTGCAACCAGTAACTTACTGAAAAGGGAGTATTGGGGTGTCTTTGAGGAATCTGGAAACTCAATGTCCACCAAAGCTGCCCTGAACCAGCCAGTGACTTTTGTTTCTTATCTTGTGAACTCAAAGAATAAAATTTACAGACCACAGAGGGTGGGTTTTAGAGGGAAGTTCATTATAGATTTATAGGCAGGAAGGTGAGAGCTTAAGGAGGAGAAGAGAAGACAGATACAGAGATGTACAGAGTAGATAGATAGGTAGCTAGGTAGATAGATAGATAGATGATAGATAGATAGATAGATAGATAGATAGATAGATAGATGAATAGATAGATGATAGATATATAGATGATAGATAGATAGATAGATAGATAGATAGATGATAGGTAGATAGGTAGATGGATAGATAGATAGATAGATAGATGAATAGATAGATGATAGATATATAGATGATAGATAGATAGATAGATAGATAGATAGATAGATGATAGGTAGATAGGTAGATGGATAGATAGATGATAGATAGATAGATGATAGATAGATGATAGATAGATAGATAGATAGATAGATAGATAGATAGATAGATGATAGATAGATAGATAGATGCATGCACTTAGGGCACAAGGAGCCATGAAACTGCTAATCTGAGACCTTTAAAAGCTGCTTATGCCAGAAATTGGGTTGAGGTATGGGGAGGGTCAGCTGTTCAGTCCGCTTCGCACACCTAGGCATTGTGCTCTCTGCTCTCCATGCCTTGACATGCATAGACTTTGTGCAGAGGGTTCATTTGGAAGACATTAAAGATAATGGGAAGCAGAGCTATTTCCTTCTGGCATTTCTGACCACCAGCAAATCCATTCTCAGAACTGCTGTTCTGGGGTCCTGATCCTACATGGCTAGTCTCTATCTCCTGTTCAAACCAGCATTTCTCTAGCAAGTCTCCACGTCCTAGAGTTCCCACAACTTTTCCAAATCATGCCACCACCTGGAGACCAAGTGATCAAACTGATGAGTGTCTCACTCATTATAACATCTACTCATCCATTCTTTACTCTTCAACCTTATGTTTTAATTTGTTAAGTTTAGTTTTAGTCTGATACATTAAGACACAGAGTTTTATACATTAGCGAAGTATCACACCATTTTAAAATGATTGGTTTCTTATTTTAAATCCTACATACGTCTGTATGTGTCTCTGTGGAGGGTATGAGAGGAGTTGACCACAGAAGCCACAAATGTCCCTGGAGCTAGAGTTATAGTGTTTCTGAGCAGTTAGATGTGGGTTTTGGGGACTAAATGTTGGTACTCTACAATCTTAACCACTGAGCTTCCAGTTCCAGCCGTCATGTGCATTTCAATACATGCATAAGCGTCTGATAATGACCACTCTCCTCCCAGTAAGATCAGTTTGTTTAGATTCCATGAGAGAAGTCAAGTTTCTCTTTCTGTGCATGGAGCATTTCACTTAGTAATAATCACTATAAACACAAAGATGACATCTTGCAAAAATAAAATTCTCTTTTTATTCCTCAACATTATTTTATTATGTATGCGCCACATTTTATTTATACATTCATCAGTTGATGGTTAGTAACTTACCTAGACTTTTACTGTTTTTTCATATCTCATCCCATAATAGCTTCCCTTTTAAATTTTTTCATCAAAACTTTTCATTTTTGTGTTTTGGATGGTAGTTCTCTCTAGGGTGAAGTGACATCATTACAGCTGTGAACTGCCTTGTCCAGATCATTGATCATGTTAAATGTCATCTTCATTTATCTAATGACCATTAATGAGTCTTCTTTTGGGAAATTATATCAAATAACCAATGTTAATTTTAAATTGGATTATGATTGTCTATTAAGTTCTTCAAATTCCTCACATATTCTGGATATTAAGTCTTTTTCAGATGCAAAGTTAACATTATTTTCTCCAGTCTGGTAAATGGCCTCTTCAACTTTTCTTCCTTTACAAAAACTAACTTTCCAGTTTATTTTAATCCCAAAAAATACATAAAGAAATGTGTTTATTCTTCCTCTTTAGAAGTGAAGAGAATGAATGCACACACTTCTCTGCAAACTCTGGGTATCGGGGAACTGCAGAGGTCCCCCCTCCTGACAGGTTATGCCTCCTGACAGATGGAAGGTCATACTTATTGCCTCAGATTGATTCATAGTTGGCTATTGGCTCTTTCTCGTCACTTATTTATTACTTGATGTCACTTTCAATTCTGTCACATTGATTCCCTGTGTGGGCTGTGCTCTGCCTTGTAGACCACTAGTCCAGGTGTGACGCAGTTGTGTCTGCCGGTTTCTTGATGGAGAGCATGTAAACAGATGGCAGCGGAATATGCAATTCACCCTTCTGCGTGACTGTCGAATTTCTTGAAACAAATTACCATTCTTCTCAAAATGCTATCTTTACTTACTTTTGTTTATATTCATTTATTATTTTGTGTGTATACATGTTCTGCTGAATGTCCACAATGTGTGTGCTGTGCCCTCCGAGGCCAGAAAAAGTTCCCTGGAACAGAAGTTGCGCATGTTTGGAAGCCACCATGGAGGTGCTGGAATCAAACCTAGACCCTATGGAAGAACAGTCAGTGCTTGCTTTTCTTTTCTAGGGCATCCTGCCAGCCCTCTTTGCTTAATAATTTGATTTATAAAAAAAAAAAAAAAAAGTCACACACAGATTATTTCATGGCTAATGAGGAGTCTATAAATCACATCTCTCAGACCCCTGGTTAACACCAGCATAAGGCTGCCAGTCTAAGCAAATTAAACACACACACAAACAAGGCACTCATTCAAATTCAAATCTCACACAAATTCAAAACAACGCATATTCGGTATACATACGTACTAGACATTTGAAAATATATTTGAAAAACCTCCATTTTATCTGGTGGCTTGGGGGGATTAGGCTGTGTGTCATAGGCAGTGGTTTCTAGAAGCCAAACTCAGACTGTTTCCAGAACCTCCACGTGCCATTACCATACTCCAGTTGTTCTTGTGAAAAGCACCAATTTTCTTGATGAGGGTCAAGATCTCTGAAAAATACCATGAATTTAAGAACTATAAAACTTGATTTAAATTTACCTATTTTGGTTTCTCAAGATAAGGTGTCCCTGTGTACAGCTCTGGCTGTCCAGGAATGCTCTCTGTAGACCAGGCTGGCCTCGAACTCAGAGATCCACCTGCTTCTGCCTACTGAGTGCTGGGATTAAAGGTGTGTGCCACCCCACCTGGCTAGAATTTTATTTTTAAGAGAAAGCTCTGCCTGATGTTTGTAATGGCACAGAAAGCCAAAGCAATACTTGCTGCTGCAACTCCAGAGGCACATAGAGTCGGCTGAGTGGCCTTTATACTCCTCTTACATGTTGGTAATTTACAGTAAGTTTGAATTCCTACGGATTCCTAAGTGTTTGCTGTGCAAGACTAAGGACTGGAGTTCAGCTACCATGCGATGCTGGTTCAAAGGGCAGATCAACTGTAATCCAGGGCTAGGCAAATGGAAACCATGGCACCCCGACACAAGCTGGCTACCTACCCCAGCCCAATCTGCAGGCTCTGGGGTCAGCAAGAAAGGAAGGTTCCCAGACTCAGAAACTAGAGTGAGGAGTGACATCGAGGAAGATGCTTGCTGTCAGTAGTTGGCCTCCACACACACGTTTGCCTGCTCTCACATACACACCTGAACCGCTATGCACGTGAATATGCATACGTGCATACCAAAAATACATACACATGCAAAAAGAGGGAACGTGATGTTTGAACTTTGAATGTTCTTAATTATTTTTCTCATCCATTGATGAGAGTAAAAAGTTTTTTCTTGGTTTACAACAATAAAACAGTAACTTTTCCGTCCTCAGCAAGTTAAGGATGAAAAGAATTTCAGCCAGTCAACATGCAAGCAAATCAGGTATATGATGAGAATGGTTACCTTATATCATGTTAGGCCTGGAATTTTGCAGCAGACGCCAAGGCTCCACAAGGCAAAGGACCTTGTCCAAGGTCACATTATTACTGGGACCTTGGGTCCATAGAAGCAGTTACTGTATGCGGTCTCTCTGTATTTGAAAAGATACTAAGGCACAGAAAGTGATAAAGACCATGGATTTGTGCCGTCCGTGTGTTGTTCTGTTGCTCAGAATCATCTGAGAGTCACTGTCCCCCGCCCCATAGCACATGCCCCAGGGTTTCCCAATACTGAAAAACCCTCTTTGCTCTGGCTAGAGTTATTAACATCATGGTTCTTTTTCTATGCATTTCTAAGTCTTGGCAGGTTAACTGACATGACTGCCAGCTCTTCTGAGCCGCTCCCTTTAGGCCTGTGTGTCTAGCTGCCTTACCTAGTGGGAAAAGTGTTCTCTCAAAAGAAAACCCACATTTGCTATAGTCTAACCCTATACTGTGCCTACGTTCCCATAACCTCAACGTTTGAAATTGTTTTCTTAAAAATGCTTCTTCTTTTATACTCTTTGACCCTGTCATTTCCTGGTGTCCTCCCACCTCTGTATTACTTCTCGATTTTCATATCTGGTTCCTCTTCCATATCTTTCTTATTGAGCACATGTAAATGTTCTGTCTTCATTTTCTCTGCTTGTAAATTCTACATTTGAGTCAATTTGTAATCTTCTATAGCTTCAGTTATCAAAATAGTTCTTGGTTGTCTGACTCTTTGACTGGACAGTCAAATCTATTTTGACCCCATTACACACTTATTTAAGAACATGTCAGCTATCCGTTATTGATATGGGATCTATTACCTCTTTTCAACAATTCCATGAGATTGGTTAGGAAGGATGCCAGTGTTTCATACTCCCTATTGTGTTTTAGGCGAGAACCCCTGCTCTCAAAACTCCATACAGTCTCGGTCCCCAGGCTGTGGTGCTAAGTATAGTGAACCCTTACAAACTGAGGCCTTGTGAAAATACACTGACATTAGTGCAGGCCATCATGAGAATCTTGGGCCTTTGATCGATCCCTGGCAGTCTTCCTGTCTCCCTCCCACTCAGCCTCATGGCTCAGGATGTAGTAAACACTCACTTCAAAATAAATTCAAAATAAATAATGTACTCAGAGAAACACCAGGGAGCTGCCTGATCTTGGATTTGAACTTTAAAATTGTGAACAGCACAAACTTTTTCTCTCTCTAATTTAATTGCCTCATATATTTTTGTATAGTAACATGAAGCTGATTAATATACTCCCAAAGATTAAAATGCCGACAGATGACTATAAATATTCCATGGTCCTCAATCTCTACATTGTTTTGGGAAATTTGGCTACTTGAATCCTGTTTTAGGAACCCCTGAACTTTCACCATGAAAGTGGTGGTTATAAATAACATTTCTCTTTCTCACTACAATCTGTATTCCATAGAACCCTGGCTGAGAGCAGATTTTTACAGAGGTAAAAATGCCGTGTAATGTATTGTACATACCACAGTGTACAATTTAATAGGTTTTGGTATATGTATATACCTGCGAAACCATTAGCACACTTGTCGACCATATCCAGTTTTCTCTCATCCATGACAGCCCTATGTGATACCAACTCATTTCACCCGGTGTCGGCCACTGATCTCCTTCCCATGACTGAAGATAGCAGTCTTCCTGAGTTTTATACTGATGGAAGGGTAAGTATGTCTCCATTTCTCATTTCTCATTCATGCATTCATGAATGCATATTGTATGCGTTTGGCCTGCATATATTTATGTCCACAATGCCTGGATAGTGCCTACAGAGGCTAAAAGAGAATGCTGACGCCCCGGGACTGAAGTCACACAGTTGAGAGCTCCCATGTGAATGTTAGGACTCAAACCCAGGTCTTCTGCAAAAGAATCAGTGCCTTTAGCTGAGGAGACATCTCTCCAACTTCTATTTATTGGGTCTCATTAGTCAGGCGAGTTATTTTGAGATCGACTCATGTTATGATTAATAGGCACTGATTGTTATTTTTCCTAAGTAGTATTTCATGATGTGGTGGGCCAACATGTTTCCATATCTCTGGATGGATGATGGATGTCCGGGTTGTTTCCATTTGGTGTTATTATAAATAACCTTGCTGTAGAGGCTTGGTTTGAATTATAACAATTCAAATTGTAACCAAAAGCTGATTTATTAGCAATTTATATTTTGAAAAGTTTCCAGGCAATTTTGCAATGTAGCTGCAACTTCTTTAGTGTATGGGAATTCCAGTGACTCTACATCCTTACCTACAGCTAGAATGGTGAGTATTTTTAATTTCAAGTATCATAACAGGAATAGACTATTAACCTGTCTTTTCTAGTGTGCATTTCAAAGTGATAAAGTAAGCTGAACCTGTATTATGTGTTTCTCTACAATTTGCAAAAGTTTGTCCAACAGTCTGTTCACATATATTTTGCATTTTAATATCTAAAATTCTTATTTTTCAGCTTTAAGCATTTTTGTGTTCCGAAGCACAACCACAGCTATACATCATTTGAAAATAACTTCCTTTTAGTTTAACTTCATTATCTTAACAGTGGCTTTTAAATGGAAAAGTGTTAAATATTAATAAAATAAAATTGATGTTTAATTTATGTAGATCTTTGAAAACTCTGTATATATTAATATAGTTATAAAAGGTGTCATTTCTTGCTCTGGCCTGCTTTTATTTCTGTCTTTTGGGGATTTTGTTGTTATTTTGGTTTGACTTACATTTGCTTTTTGTGGCCGACTTTGATCTTGTTCTGTAAGCCACACTTATCTTGAGTTCACAGATCTGCCTCCTCTGCCTCCTGAGTGCTGGGATTAAAGTTATGTATCATCACCACATGCAAGTAATATGATAATTTTTTTACTTCTCTCTAAATATTTTCTCATCTCTCATGTTATTTCTATTTTAACACATTGTTTAAAAGTATATTAAATTAACTACAAATTATAATTAAATTAATAAATTATTTAACTTAAACAAAACTTTCAACTTTCCAGTTTTCCTTTTGTGATTAGCAACTTCATCTTATGATTGGAGATGATACTTTGCTTGTCTTTTTTATTAAATTTGTTATTGTTGATTTCATTTTTCTTTTTAATTAATTGGTAAACTTTACATCCCATTTACAACTTTCCCTTTCTCCTCTTCCCTGTCCTTCCTTCATACCTTCCCTCCCCACTAGTCCTCCTGTCCTTCCTTTCTCCTCAGAAAAGAGGAGGCCTCCCATGAATATTAACCGGCCTTGGCCTATCAGGTTGCAGTATGGCTGGGCACATCTTCTCTATGGATAGAGAAGGCAGCCCAGTTAGGAGAAAGAGATCCACAGATAGGCAACAGAGTCAGAGACAGCTCCTGCTCCTGCTCTTAGGAGTCCCATATGTACAACAGCGACATAATGTGTAGTGCCCTAGTTCCATCCCAAGCATGCTTTTCATTTGCTGATTCAGGCTCTGTGGTCCCTGTTGGTCCAGGTTAATTGATTATGTGGGTTTTCTTGTGATGTTGTTGACCTCTGTGGCTCCTTCAGAGAATCCTTTCCAAGTCCACTGATAGGGGAAGACCTCCTCCCCTTTCATCTGACTCTGGTTTATCAGGTATCTTCTGGACTGGCTGCACAGTCCTCCTCTGTGGCCTAGCAGGGCTGCTCTGCCCTTGGGGTTGGGGAGGTCAAAGATCCAGCCATTGAGTTCATGTCAGAAATAGTCCCTGTTCCCCTTACTAGGGTAACCCACTTGGTTACGAAGCTACCACGGGCTACATCCGAGCAGAGGTTCTAGGTTATATCCACACATGGTCCTTGGTGGAGTATCAGTCTCAGAAAAGACCCCTGGACCCAGACAGATTTGGTGTTTGTGGAGCTCCTATCCTCTCCATGTCATACTAACTCCCCTTATTTCATATGATTCCCTGCACTCTGCCAAAGGTTTGGTTATGGGTCTTAGTATCTGCTTTGATACACTGCTAGGTAGAGTCTTTTGGAGGCCCTCTGTGGTAGTCTCCTGTTCTGTTACTTGTTTTCTCCTACATGCAATGCACCTCCCATTTGTCTTTCTAAATGAGGATTGATCATCTTACCCTGGGTCTTCTTTCTTATTTATCTTCTTTACATGTATACATTTCATTATGTTTATCATATCTTATAGGTCTATATAAGTGAGTATATACCATGTGTGTCTTTCTCCTTCTGGGTAACCTCACTCAGAATGATCTTTTCTAGATCCCACCATTTGCCTGTAGATTTCATGATTTCCTTGTTTTTAATTGCTGAGTAGTATTCCATTGTGTAAAAGTACCACAATTTCTGTAGCCATTCCTCTGTTGATGGACATCTGGGTTGTTTCCAGGTTCTGGCTATTACAAATAAAGCTGCTACAAACACAGTTGAGCAAATGTCCCTGTTGTGTACCTGACCATATTTTGGATATATGCCTAGGAGTGGTATAGCTGGGTCTTGAGGAAGCACTATTCCTAATTGTCTGAGAAAGCGCTGGATTGATTTCCAAAGTGATTGTACCAGTTTACATTCCCACCAGCAATGGAGGAGGGTTCCCCTTTCTCCACAACCTCTGCAGCATGTTGTTGTCATTTAAGTTTTTGATTTTAGCCATTTTGATAGGTGTGAGGTGAAATCACAGGGTCGTTTTGATTTACATCTCTCTGATGGCTAAGGATGTTGAGCATCTTTTTAAGTGTTCTCTGCCATTCTATATTCTTCTACAGAGAGTTCTCTGTTTAGCTCCGTACCCCATTTTTTAATTGGATTACTTGATTTATTGCTTTTTAACTTCTTTAGTTCTTTGTCATTGAAGAATCTTCATTTTCTTCACAGCATAATTTCATGTTCTGAAATAAAATTCTGATGCTCACAATGTTTTCTTTTAATTGATATTACTATGATCTTACTTCAGTCTGTTACTTTTAAGCCATTTTCATCTTTTAGCAAGTCTTATTTGTGTATGTGATGTATGCATACTTCTCAGGCTTTTCTGTGTGGGGGGTTTCATTTAACTTCTTATATACATCTGCTTCATATCACTTATCACATGTGAAGTTTTTCATCCACTATTTCTTCATGTGTTTTCCCGACTGCCCATTCTGAGAATTAAATGCATTTTTATTACCTAAACTTTTTTCACACACAATCAATGACATACAAATTTCCAAAGTCTTTTTCTTTGTGTTTTATTTTTAAAATTTTAATTTCTGTAGGTGTAAGTTCACTAATTAATGGCCATTAGGCTAAGAATCTTTTAAAAAGTTACATTTAATTTTAGTTTTTATTTGGGCTGGTTTTTATATTAGTCATAGCTCTATGCTTTTACTCTTTTCAACAAAGAGACATAGTCTCACTATGTAGCCCAGGTTATAAGCACCACTCTTGACACATGAACTTTAATAAAAAAGGATAATTTCATATATTCCTTAGATAAACAACAAAGACATTGAAATATGTCAATGGAATAATTGGAAACATGAAAACATAAATATATAAAATAGATAGCAGGGCTTAAAAACATTTTTTTTTACATATTACTTTGCAGTTTAGAGGGCATACCTGTTAGAAAGGAAGAGAGTATAAAAATGAGATAGTAATAAGAACCTTTTAAACAAAAAGCAACTAGGTTTTATTTATGTGCCTGTTACTATGAGTGAATGTTAGGTGTGACATGGAGTTTTTCATGCAGTAGGCAAGACACTGTAGGATACATGGCCTTTTACTTATTTTTAAAATATTCTCTATAACATAAAGAGTATTTGATAATCTCTGTAAAGATATCTTGTGATGTGCAGATTTTTAAAGAAAGGAAGGCTTGCTTGTTGACATTTTATAACTAGCAAATGCAGCTGAGGGAGATGATATTGTCTCAACCTCAGAGTGCCAATCATAGACAGAAATAGCAAAAACCTCACAACAAAGGTCGAGGTTAATTAAGACATTGTACTTGAACAAATGACCTTGGAGTAAGTGTAGTGACAAGGTATTATCTCCAATTAGTGAATTAGTTCTGAAGACAATTACATATGCATGGATTATTCTGGTTTACCATGAGTAAAATTTAGAGATCAGACGATGATACAAAGGATGAATAGGAAAATGTTTAAAGAAAAGCCTCCTGCAGGGCCAGCATGGAAAAATCCAATTAATTGTTGTAGACTACAACTTTTGTTAATAACCTCTTAAAAATAAATGGAAAGTGATACAGAAAATGTGACTGTTAAAATTATGTATTATCTTTAAAAGACAGTAGGTGTATTTTTATATTTATACAAATTGTTTAGCAAATTTATATATTATTTTATATAAAGGCACCCTTTTCTGACAAGCAATATTATTAGTTTTACGTATATTAATACGAAAATAGTAACTTCAAGTAGGATCTTAAAATGGTAAAATTGTATGTCCAATCAACATCTTTTGAACATATTTTGATATTTAAGTAGAAATAACATGTTAATTTATATGCTATTCCATAATATAACATTTGCAGTCAAATAAAATGCCCACTCTAACAGTTCCTGAAATAATCTGAAAAACATCAGTCTATTCCTTAGTTTTGAAGTTAAGAATTGTACCTCAATGTCAAGAGTTAGTAAAGAAGTTTTATTATTTGCATAAGAATTTGAATAAATGCCAGGTGCAACTAGCAACAAAGAAGCTTCAGATGCCCTCCATACCAGAGAAATGGTCTGCTATCTTCTAGTCTGCTTTTTCTTTTTTGGGATTTTTAAAAACTTACGTGCACATGTGTATGTGCCTGCAGAGGTCAGAATAAGGCAATTTATTCTGTGGAACTCGAGTTACAGGCAGTGTGGGCCTCTTTATGTGAGTGCTGGCAACTAAACCTGTGTCCTCTGGAGAGCAGCAAGTCTTCTAACTTCTGAGCCCAGGCATCCATCCCTTTTGCTAGTTTGCTGTGTTAAGTGTAGCTAAAGTCAACTGGATTCTCTCATTCTTTGGACACATTCTTAACCTGCACAGTGTTGGACATTTAGTAGCTTTTATAGTTGTAGATATTAGCAGCTGTGTTTCTAATCCTGGTAAAGTAATCCAAACACAAACTCTGTGAATAATTGTAAGGTTTGTGAACCCAAACTTGTGCTATTAAAGCCTGAATAGTTCTCACATCACAGTTGTTAGTCAATGAAATCTGAGATCAAGGGGTCATGACTGTGAGAGCAAGCTTGAAAAACCTGGGGTGGCAGCATTCTCCAAGCTGCACTTTTGTCTTCCACTCAGTTTGGAAGGCAGATCAGTAGCTGACCTTCGAGGAATTACAATATGTCAAGAGACAAAAAGTTTCTGCCAATGACAATTGGTGCAAGTAAGAAACTAAGTTTTGCTCCCTAAATCTCTAAAATGATGATATTTTATCTAAGATGATGATATTTTCACAAGCTTTCTAATCTTGACTCAACCCATGTCACAGGGTGACCTCACCCTCTTTTCTTCATTTAAGGAAGTTACACAACCAAACTTGCCCTTCAGAGGCTACTCAGTAAGGCACGCTACTTGAACTCTACATATCAGTAACAACATATGTGTTTTAAATCCAAGCAAAGATCATCCTGTCATCAGAGTTCACCCACTTTTTGTCTCTTATTAAAAAACAAATGGGATTCTAAGAGATAATAATAAAATGTAATATAAGGAAACAACAACCGTAACAAAAACCCCACATTAATAGAGTAAAGCAAACAGAAGGAAAAGAGCCTCCCCAAAAGCACAAGAAACATATAGAATCAGACACCCGTTCATTCATACTCTTAGGAACCCCATAAATAGACTAAACTGGAAGCGATATATAGACACAAAGGATCTTTAAGGTAAAAACAAACAAATAACTAATTAATAAATGAACAAATAAAACAGAAATAAAAAAAATCTAAAAAAAAAAAAAGAAAAGAAAAAAGAGACTTGATACAACATTAGATAAGAAACCTCCAAAAATGCCCATGAGTTTGTTTCTGTGGACCATCTATTGCTGGGCATGAGTCCAACACTTAAAAGTATTTTTTTTTTCATTGAGACTGCCATGTAGAATTTTTTTTTCATTTGCAACTGGTCATCAATTGGAAATAGCTTCTTTGCTAGGGATGAGGGTGTGTATCCATTTCTCCTTTCAGCCCAGGACCTCATCTGGCTCACAGAGTGAAGGCCCTGTGCTGCTTCACTCTCTGAGAGTTCACTTGTGAGAAGTCAGCCATGCTGTGTTTGGAAGGCCTTATTATCTTGCTGTCCTGAATCCCCTGTCTTGCAGGCAGGACATCACTGTAGACCGAAGGGCTTATAGGTGGCCCGTGTTTACATTTCCTTTGGTAGCTTGCAGAATACTGTCCAGTGTCAAGAACACTGGTCAGTAGGGGTGAAGGCTGGAACCCTGCTAGAACTGGCCACTGGGGTTCTTGGCACGATGTGTTTCCAGGTGTTGGGAGCTGCTCATTAGGATTGGAAAGTAGCAAACAGTGGAGCGTGGCTGAAAGGATCCCAGAGCCTGGGCCTTGCCAGTGGAAGGAGAAACACAGGCTGTTCCACCAGGATCTGGTTAGTCCTGTGGGAATGGGAGCAGAGAGTGGGGACAGACCACATTGCCAAGTGCTCATTGGCACTTCATCATAGCCCCTGAGGATGTTCTCAGCAAGTCTCTCCAAGTCACTCAAGTGAGTCTCTTTACTGTGTCTCATGAATAAATTATTTTACTGAAGAATTCCAAGTCCCTAACAATGATATCCAGTCATTAACTGTGCAAAGTGGAGTCAGCCTATTTAAGAAAGAATGTGAGACATTTGTAAAACAGAAATTAAACCAACATGTTGAAGTCTGTATGCAAATTATTGGCTATGATCATAAGCTTTTTAAATCTCATTACATTTAAAATTCTATTTCAGTGTCACTAAGCAGTAATTGCCTAAAGCAAAAATCAGAAACAGGAAACTTTATGGTGAATAACCCACTGTGGTGGTTTGAATAGGTATGGCCCCCATGGACTCATGTATTCAAATGCCTGGCCCATTGGAGTGGCATTCTTAAGAGGTGTGGCCTTATTGGAGTAGATGTGCTTTGTTGAAGGAAGTGTGCCACTGTGGGGTGGGTTTTGAGGTCTCCTATCTCCAGTGATGACAGTCTCCTTCTGTTGCCTGTTGATCTGGATGTGGAAATCTCAGCTCCTTCTCCAGTACCATGTCTCCCTGCCTTCCACCATGATGATAATGGACTAAACCTTTAAAAATGTAAGCTAGCCCAATTAAATGCATTCTTTATAAGAGTTTCCTTGGTTATGATGTCTCTTCACAGCAATAAAATGGTAACTAATACATTCATTTTGAATTTTTGTCTACTGACTTTGAGTCACAGATGAAGTGAAGTATTTGGTTTTTTAAAATTTTTTATTAATTATACTTTATTCACTTTGTATTCTCCCTGTAGCTCCCTCCTTCCTCCCCTCCCAATCCCTCCCTTCCTCTCCCTTCTCCTCGAATGCCTTCCCCAAGTTCACTGATAGGGGAGGTCTTCCTCTCCTTCTTTCTGATCCTAATCAATTAGGTCTCATCAGGAGTGGTTGCATTGTCTTCCTTTGTGGCATGGTAAGGCTGCTCCCCCATCAGGATGAGGTGATCAAAGAGCAGGCCAATCAGTTCACATCAGAGACAGTCCCTGTTCCCATTACTATGGAACCCACATGGACACTGAACTGCCATGGAGTAGTGTGGTAAATCAGATTGTGGTCTCTAGCAAGTTATTCTTTTGGATTCTTAAGAATTTGCTGTACTATTTAAGGTGTTAACATGGTTAAAAACTGTTAAAAAATAAACTCAGATCCAGGTGTTGTGGTGCACACCTTTAATCCTAGTGCTCAGGAGGTTGAGGAAGGTGTTGCTCTGAGTTCCAGACCAGTCTGGTCTACAGAGTGAGTTCTAGGACAGCCAGGGCTATACAGAGAAACCCTCAACAAGGAAAGTGAATAAATAATAAACAAACAAACAAACAAACATGGAATCAAACTTGAGGTGTCCTTCCAATTTCTTACATTAGAAAGTGTCACTCTTCCTTAAGAAAATGAGCCTACCCAGCACAGTGTCTTCTCCCTGTCCTCATGGGAGTGGCAGACCATCTCAGCATGTCTGCCATCCCTCAGATGACACTGCGCTGGCTTCCATATTGAGGTTTAACACTAGAGACAAAGAAAAGCAGAAAACATGAGTTTATCTCCAGATTAAACACAGAAAGAAAGAAAGAGGAAGAAAGAAGGAAAGAAAGGGTATGAGCTCATTATTGACCATTATGCTTACTAAAATTTAATTCAGTGGGTATAATTTTTACAACATTTTAGACCATAATGGTTAATAAAATGAAAATGACTGAAGGCCTGCTCACAAAATAATTTAATGTTAAATCTCACTTTGCATATATATTTTTTAAATCTTAGCAACATATGTTATGGTTGATTATCCTTATTTGCTTATGTATTTGGTTTTTAGAATGTTAGACATTTCGGATTTTCACTGCCTACTCATTCTTAGGTTCTCGATGATTCAATTTCAAATCTCTAGTCTCTAAAGTTTAATAGGCACTAGAACTAGTTTTTGGACTTCCTTACTTTCACATTTCCCATGGATTTTTACGCATCACCCCATGTGTTCTGGTTACTCTAAAATGTCTCTATTCTTTTATCTGAAATCTACAACTTAATGTGTACTTCTATATGCATGAAAGAGAAGAAGGAGAAGGAAAGAATGAGCATGAAGAGGAGGGGAAGGAAGACTGATAAAAAGTAGGAGGGAAGAGAAAGAAAAGAAGAAGGAAGAGGAGGGGGAGGAAGAGGAATCATAAAACCCATGTCTTTTAAAGTACACATCATAATACTTACTGGTACATGAGGAAACTATTCACATTAAATCCAGGGAAAGAACCATTCAAAGAGGACAGGAAACAGCTCCTGGCAGTCCCACAGAAATGGGAACACTGCCAGTTCCCACCTGGGAAAAAGGGACAAACTTACAACTCCAAGCGATGGGTAAAGTACTCAGAATGTTTCCTTGGGTAGCTAGGTTAGTTATTCCTGGCTTAAGCACTGATTTGGTCTGACCTGACAAATCTTCAAACACACTCAAGAATATATAATTGATTTTAAGAAACTACATTCTAGAATAAAGCACAAAAATTTGCAGGAGTACCCAGGCATTCAGCATCCAGAAATGTAAATTTAGTCTAGGCTCAAGAAAAGTTCAATCACATAGACAAAGAAGAAAAAAAAATAATGGTACACAGTGAGAAAAATCAATAGGTGGCTCAACTGGAAATTTCCAGAACTCGTACAGATGGCAGAATTAACAAGTAGGAAATATTTCCAAGAATTATCATAAATACACACCATCTATTAAAATATAAGTGACACAAAAACAAATGTGCAGAGATAAAAATTCAAATGACTAAAGTAAAATTATTAGACTTCATTCTGCACATTGAAAAAGTTGGTGGCATCATGTGGCAGGTTCGATGGCCGAGCTTCACTCACTTGACTTCAATAAGAAATTAGTAGCATTTTTCAAACATACCATTTCATAAAATCAAAATACATAAAGTAAAAGAATTAGCAACAAATGTACCATATGCTTTAGTAATGTAAGGATCTTATTGATTTGATTTGAAAGAACTCCATGTGATATCTTCTGTCAGATGAAGCTCTGAAAACTTCGTAATTGGCCTCTATTATCTAATTACAGGTAATGATCACCAGCAGCTTCTCTTTATTTCAAGGCCCAGCTTCTCCCTCAGCACTCTGCAGAGAGGTCTGGATAATCACCAGGGGCAAGGCAGAAAGCTGTATGAAACCAAACCAAAACTTCTCTTTTTATGTGTCTAAGTTTTTGCCTGCACATGTGTATGTGCATTGTATGTGTGCCTGGTGCTGATGGAGGCCAGAAGAGGGCATTGATTACTCTGGAACTGGAGTTACAGGTATTTGTGTGGATGTTGGGAACTGAATATGAGGCCTCTGAAAGATGCATGCTCTCAACCTCTAAACTATCTCTCTAGATAGAGCGTTTCTTATTACTTAAACTTCTCATGGGGCATAAAGACACTGTGTTTTCCTATCAACTGATTTCCTCTGCATGTCATAACTGTTAATAACTTTGATGAAAATTTAGTTTGAGTCACAGAGAGTTCTTCTATGGGGAAGAGGTTGCATCTTCTGATGTTGTAGCTTCACTCCTACCTAACCGGAAATGTGTAATTCCATCCCTATGTCCAGCACATAACCAAATGGCAAACACTCAGGGCTATATTCCTCCAATATTTTTTAATCAGGTACAGTTTTAGCCTTCAAGAGACACTGGCAATTAGTGGACAAATATTTGTTTCCACATTGGTGTAAGAAGGCCTCAGTCCCTGCTGAGAGCTTGATAACATATTGCGATGTCCAGGACAAACTTCACAACAAACAATTTCCCAACTGAGTGCATTGACAATAAGAAGACTAATGTTAAATTGAACATAATTCAACATGCCAAGTCATCAGAATGTGAATTTCTGTGTAAAAAGTAAAGCTTGTGAATAAATATTTTGTTTTTCAAGCGTATTGAAAATTTCAGTTGTCAACCTCCGGTGTAAAAACCACTTCGAACGAACAAGTCTGATAAATAGAAAATAATTTGGGGGAGGTGGCAACATAGAGGGTGATTTGTGGCGACTTTTGGCAGTGCGCAAACACAAAGCCCCCTGCCAGCGCCTTTGAAGAGGGAGAAAGTGTGCAGCAAGCCGCGCGTGCAGCTCATTAGTTCCCCAACTGGACTCTGTTCTTTACAAGAGAAACTTCCTCTGGGGTTGGAATGGGGGTAGAAGACCCTCAAGGGATAGGAGCGGGTGGGCAGTTTGCAAGTCTGAGAAATACAAATCTTTGAGGTGACTAAATTAAAAACATGCTCTGAAGCTATAAACTCACTCCCGAGACTGTGGCCTCGGGTCAGGATCCCCGCAGGAGCACCATTTCCTCGGTGCCTGTGCTTGTTAACATTTCTGTAAGGAGCAACCCAGCTAAGTCAGCTCAGAGCGGGACTCTGTGAGCCCACATCAAACATGACGACAGGCGGGCCAGTGTGATGGGGCTGCGGTGGGAGGCTCACCCTGGGTGAGGATTCTGCCATGGCACACCCCAGGAAAGCAGCAAGGACAAATGTAAATGTCCTGTCTCATTGAAAATCACTTTGGAAGACACAAAGCCTATTCTTTCTCACTTGAAAAGCTGCTGATCTTTGCATTCATATGTGTAAGAGATGGAGATTTTTTGAAGGACCCCAGAATAAGCCACTGAGGATTCCTGTGTGTACCTTTTCTGTACTGATGAGATGATAAAGCTTAGTTACTCACCCAGCCCCCACCCGGATAGCTTACCACTTTCTTTGCTGATTTCACAACTTTCATAGCTAAGGAAAAAGAATGGAAATGCCAGTTGTGTTCTGCGGAAATCACTGTGCCCGGGAATCAACGTTGGTAAAGGATACTGATCAGGCCTGTCTATTTTTCTTTGGCACTGTGGATAGAACCCAGGCCTCATCCACACTAGGCATGCTGAACTGAATTAACTCACAGCTGTTTACTTTTAAGAAGTTCTATTGCCCATCATGGGAGTTCCAACAGGGGATAGTTTTCCTGCCAGGATGGCATGGTCAGTATTTGGAGACGTGTCAAGGTCAAGGATCAGGGGTGCTGCTTAGGATCTTGTAACATCCAAGACAGGCCCCACCACAAAAATGGAAGTAGTGCTGACTAAGGAAAGAGTCCAGACTCATGGTTTTTAAGTTACTGATACAGGAAATAATTGCTGTGTTGACATAAAAACAACAACAACAACAAAACAAAGTAAAAACCTGAGAGTTCACAGGCTTTCTTTAGATTCTAGGCTTCTGGAGTTGACGATGGTGTAGATCTTAAATAGAAATCCATTGGGAGTACTTTGCAATATACACAAACTTGGACATGCTTGTTAAGCAAAGGCGAAGACTACCTAAAGGCAAAGTCATCGCAGGAGCTCACACATGAGTAATTTTAAACCAGATACGGAGATTTTAGCTACATCATCAGCAATGCCATGTGAAGCCTCATCACTTCATCATCATCATCATGTTCAATTTCAGAGTTTCCAGTGCTCTACATGTTTATGAAACTAAATTAGTCTTATGAAAATAGTAATATAAAGCTGAAGTGAAATCATGGTAGAATATTTTGTTTTCTAGTTGTTTTCCTTTTTAATTATCTGCCTGTGTTTTCAAGATTTAGGAGTTCATATAAGAAAGCAAAAGGCTTGATTTAAAAATCACCTAAGAAAATATATATTCCATATCATTTTAACTAACCGTTCCCTGATTGTTTCCTTGGGCTAAATCGAGGGGCTTTGTCCTAATATTTGAAATGTAGCTAGAGGGCTCGGGTTAATAATGTAGGTTCCCATCATGATTGCTTATGTTGTGGACACCCCAACATTATATGATGCATTTAACTTTTGTCATGCTCTTACCTTTAATACTTATATTTTTCTTTTATATTTAGAAGTGTTAAAATTAACAGGGCTTACTCTTTTTTTGCCAAATTTAACAAGCTCTCATATGACAGCTTCCCATATGTGCTGTAACACAAAGGCTTTGTGTCAGTTGGGGATGTACACACAGCAACTGTCAGCTTTCCACAGGGAGGGCCACACTGCTCAATGGCATGTTTGAAGTCCTCAGATGTATCACACAGATACGAGCTATACCCTGTGAAATACATTGATGGCACCTGCTTTGAAAATTTGAAAATTTGAAAGCCAATGCTAGACAAAAGGCCCAGCTAATTAAAAAGTGCTCACTGGTCTTATAGAGAACCGGGGTTCAGTTCCCAGCACCCAGATCAGGCAACTCACAGCCATCTGTAACTCCAGTTCTAGAGAATCTGATGCCCTCCTCTGGTCTCCACATGCACCCAAATGCATGTATGTGCACACACATACACATACACACACACAAATAAATATATCTTTAAAAATAGTTAAACATTTTTATTACAGAAAGGAACAAAGTTAATGATAGTAGGGCAGAGTTCACTGAAGTTTTTTCTTCCATCCCAATTACCAAGCCCCTGCTTCTTCGTCACCACTTGCTTAACAGGAATGGGCAGTTAACCTGAATAGGCGTTACTGACTGTAGACATGTCTCACATCTAGATATAAATAAAGAAATCTTGGAGTCTAAAAATCTATACTCCTAAAGAAACTAAACAACAAGGAAGACCTTAGGGAAGATGAGCAATCCTCATTCAGAAGGACAAATGCAATAGACATTAGAAGCAGGAGAAGACAGGGAACAGGACAGGAGCCTACCACAGACAGTGTCTGAAAGACTCTACTGATGAGGTATCCAAGCAGAGGCTGAGACTCATAGCCAAACTTTGGACAGAAGACATGGAATTTTATGAAAGAAGGGGGAGATAGAAAGACAGGAGCTCCAAAAGGAGACTAACACAGCCAAAAACCTGAAACCTGGGGACCCTGCAGAGACATACCCCAACCAAGGACAAGGAGGACCTAAACCCCCTGCTCAGATGTAGCCCATAGACTCATTCTCTAAGTGGGGTCCCTAGTATGTGGAGCAGGAGCTTTCTCTGGCAGGAGCTCAACAACAGGCTCTCTGATCACCTTCCCTTCAGTGTGTGTGGAGGAGAAGGTGCAGCTTTGCCATGGCCCAGAGGAAGACAATGCAGCAGTCCTGATAACACCTGATAGGCTGGGATCAAATAGAAGGGGAGAAGGACCTCCCCTATCAGTGGACTAGGAAGGGTATAGAGGGAGAAGAGGGAGAGAGGGTGGGATTGGGCTGAAAAAAGGGAGGAAACCATAGCTTGGATACAAGTTGAATAAATTGTAATAAATTATAATAAAAAAAAAAGAAAAGAAAAAGAAATCTTGCCCCACAGGATCTGGCCAGCATCTTCATCTAGATGGAATGAGAGATGCAGGCCACGTATGCGTAGGCTGAAGTTCCTCCTTATTGGAGTCTAAAAATAATGGGGGAAAAAGAAAACTCCTTTCTCTTCACATGTTACTTTTTTATTCAGCTCCTGTTTGACATACATTTGTGAAACAGGGAGGGAAACATTAGAGAGAAACATGATGGAGGAAAGAAAGAGGGCAAAGTTCTAGCCAACTGCAGAAAGCCACTGATGATAGCCTCAGGTTCTTACACAGATAAAGGTCTCTGGAAGAGAGACATGGGGACTTGGAAAGCCAGCCATGTTTCTTCCCTTCCATTTAAATCTGAGCATGCCACACCTTGCCAGTCTGAATCTGAATTCTAATCTCTCTTCTACCTTTGCTAAAAGTAAACCATCACCAAGGGACAGCTTATTCCCAGCACAATTGCGGACTATACCAGTTAGCGGATAGCCTTTATCTTGCTTTTTACCTGAGAGGTATACACACACTCCAAATGTTTTATTGTCTTTTTCTTTGCATTCCGTTCCTGAGCCTATCTGTTGCTTAACGGGTACTGTGATTTTAACTCTAAGCCTTTCAAAATGAAGATGTTGGGACTGGTTGTCATTTCCTCCTGCCACACAGCATAATGTGTTTACACAAATAAGTGGCACATGGACAGCGATTTATACATTTTTGTGAAATGCCTTTCATAAATTACAGCAAGAGAATATTTACTCTGTCTGCTTACAATTCATATGCTTAGTTACTAGATGCTGCTATTATAAAAACATTCTGTTTTTAAATTTTTCAGACTATTGTGACAGTCCCATTAGTTTATTTTAGCTGCCGGGTTTGATTGTGTGAAATAAGCTGTATGAAAGAAAAATAGATGCAGTCAGAAGGTATTTGCAACAAGATTTTGGCTGGACATCAAGAATTCATTTGAGCAACTTATTTTCCAATTGGTTCAAAATAATTTTGAAGGAAAAAAAAAGTTTGTTTTCTTTTTCTTTGAAACCACTGTCACTGTCTCAGGTAAAGTGCCAACAGAGTCTGCCTTTAGAAGACACCTAAACTGAGGGTGTGACTTGCACTTGCGTGTTGGCTTGCTCTGTTGCTGTTTCTTGCTTTTCTTCACAGCAAGAGCCTAACTCTTTCATGGTTTCATTAGTCCTCTTTATCAAAAGAAATACAGGAGGACATTACTTTTGCAAATTTTATAACAACAAGACCACATAAACCTCTTCCAAGCATCTTGAAAGAGGCCCCTCTCAGCGAAGAGGCCTGACATACTTGAAAAGCTTCCAGGTTTTGAATCTCTGCTTCAGTTTTGAATTCATGAACAATGCAATCTAGCGTTTGCCCTCAGTCATGCCATGAGAAGAGCCATCCTAGGATCAGCTCTGTACTAGTCAGCTCTGTAATTAAGAGGGGAATAAACACACATACAAAAGGTGAAGACAAATGGAGGTTTAAACTCAATTCTCCCTTCCCCTTTTTTCCTCTCCTACACAAATCAATGTACCTCTGGCTATGTGATGGAGCTGGAGTGTTAGGATCGACGTCATAGGAGTCTGGATGGGTCAGAGATCTTTATTGGGAAATGTGCTTGGAAGTCTCATATTGTTCTGAATCCAATCCTGGATTGGATTGGATTCAGAAGTTCCAAGCAAATAACATTTAAAAACAAAATCACATCTCAGCCCAGAACTCCTCACTGCAAAGTTAACAAAAAAGAATGCACTTTGGTTATGAATAAGCACTGAACCAAATTGTGATGAACATCACAGACATTTGCTAAGAATTTGAAAACAGAAAAAAAAAAAACCAAAAAAAAAAAAAAAAACAAAAAACAACTGACTCTTTTCATAGTCAAATATCTACAACTGTTTCATGTGTTTTCAAGGCAAATAGTAAACAGTTCTCAGGGAAGAGGGAGTCACACATAGTTTAAAATGATAATCAAAGTCACAGTATCAGCTAAATGACGGCCCTTATTCAGAACAGAGACATGTCTCAAATGATTTTGGCAGAAGGTAACTGTGCAACCTGAAGCAAAGTTAAGCTCCTATCCTCTCATAAAAACTAGGAGATAGGAATGCCACGTGTACATTTCAAAGAGATGCCTCCCAGGTCTTTGAAAAAGACAAAGCTCAGAATATCACTGGACTGGCCTGCTGAGTTTTCAAAATGTGTATGTGTTCACATTAATAAGAGAAAGCATTACAGTCAAAAGTTTTCAAATGCAAGTGCTCTAAGAATATGGGAAAGGAAAATCTCTTAGTAGCAAAGGCAGAATTAAACTTTATTTATAGTCTGTATTTGTTCTTACCATATGATCATCCTAGGTTAACATGTCAATTTATCGTAACTATTTCATGAACAGTAATTGTGTTTTGTGTTCTAGCTTACCTTATTGAAATTTGTTTTCTGTAGATGTGATGTTTCTTTTTTTATATTTTTTCTGTCACCAGTGAAAATAGGTGATGTTCTGATGCTTACCCCAATTGAATTGCCTTTCCTTTTTGCTCTACTTGGTGATTTTTCTTGATTGACCCTATCCTATATTCAAAACCAAAAGAACTCTGTAGTTGTGAAAAAGAGGACTCTGAAAACTGAGGGTCATTTCCTGGTTGATCCAGATTTACGCTTGATTCCTTTTCTTGACTGTAAAATACTGTTGTGAGTGTCTTGCCCACAGAATCCCCTTCCTTCCTGAGAGAAACATTAAAACCTCTTTGTATTCCATTGTCGCTATTACAATGATGAAGCAGTTTACTAAATTCATCTCTTTGTCAACAGACTGCTTTTCCACATCACCAGTATTTATTGTATTGCATATGATTTGTTCTCTGAAACTTTTATTACAGTAGAGAGGAAATCTAGAAAGAATTACCCATGTCTGCTCTTCTTCAGATGAGGAAAGACTGGCTTTGGAAATCAGTTACCCAAGCTCACCAGGGCACAGCTGTATTACTCCCTCCCTTTCTGGTCTGCACTTGCAGATGCTCCCCACTTGGAAAAAGCAGGGATCACTCAATGCTCTCTTCTTTTAATTTCCTGTCATCATGGGGGACTAAGAGGATTGTCACTCTTCCCTACTCTCTCTCTCTTAACTCTCTCTTCTCTGCCAAACAAGACAGACTTGGATTTGGATGGTTCATTGTTTATTTCATATTAACTTATGAACATAGAATGCTTATCTTAAAAAGTTTAATGGACATATAGAAGATAAGCGAGGCAAAATCACCTTAGGGATAAAGATACACTAAGGATGCATAAAGCTGGTGGCAGAAAACATGTTTAAATCAGCGTCTAAACTTCTACCTCAAGAATATACAGGTAGAATACAAATAAAACCTTTGTGTTTCAGAAGCTAGAAAACTAAATATATGTGAGGAAATGAGAAAGACCCCAAAAAGGATTCCTTAAAATGATTAATGAATCTGTTACACACCAGAGAAAAACTATAAAACTCACTATCAATTTTGAAAATTAATATCGATATAAGTAGTATATACTTTAAAAAATGGCAGAACAATAATAGTAACTATGTTAATATACATCAATCTGGATTAAATTTTTTTATCCTACTTCTCATTATTATTATTGTTGTTATTATAGAATAGAATAGTAAACTGTCTCAAGATGAATTTAAAAATCCAGAAACTTTTAAAAAAATCTGCACATTGATTCCTTTATGGCAAGTTATTACTCTCTTCTTCTCTTAAGTATACTTTAGACACAGATAGTTTCTGTTGTCAGTGCTCAGGACACAATACATCAAAGTATGGTGTCTGGGCACATGGAGCATTTTTTTGAGCTAAAGGAGACAAGAGAGCCTAGGAATCAAGATGTTTCTGACCTTCTCCGCCCTTCTACCTCTTGTCTGTCTTTCTCTCTCCAAACCAGCCATAAAAACTAGAAAAAAAAAATCACTACCTGACCTACTTCTCCTGAAAGTAGGTCATAAGACCCTCATGTGACAAATGCTGTGCCTTGTACCAAGAGGAAAGGCCTGTTAACAGAGAATCCAGGGAGCATCCAAAGACACACCTCTGGGTGCTCACCTCCACTCCATCTCTAACAGGCCCAATTCCTTTGTTTGATCACATTGATTCACATTTAAACTATGCTTTCCATGATAGGTAGCCAAAAAACAAGAACAACAAACACCACAGTTTTCCCTGGGCGAAGGCTCTCACGAATTGTAAAACTTCAGTTCCGTACATTGCTGTTTTCTTTTGTTTATCTGTTCTTTGTTATAGAATCATGGAGCCACATTCATTGCAAAGGGAGAGGTAAATGCAGCACGTCTTCCCACCCTTATTGTGAGAGGTAATGAACTTGTGCCTAGAACAGCTAAGGGGTGACACTTCTTATTGTAAGAGGCCAGGGCAACCTTATTCTTCTAAATTACTCCTTTTCAAGGTGGGGGAGAAGGGAGGAAGTGCTCATGCTATTATTATTGGTGTTTTATGTTTTCCTTGATATGTATCTTAATCATCTTTAATGTTAATGAATATTGTATATTTTGCTGAGTAACTATTAAAAGACTATCGCAGTAAATTAACAGAGTAGATATAAATACAAATTTACAGCTTAAGCATATGTGCATCAATCAATTAATGATATCTTATATATGTCATTCTAGTGGAAATTATTTCAATTTCATGTATTATAACATACAATGTGTTAATAGTTTAGAAATCATGGCCATTTTGCAGTCCTACCAAGAATGATTTGGACTAGCCCTAAGTTATCTCCAGACAGTTAGTGTTAGAACAAAATTGTGATATTAGAACATATATAAAATGTCTTTCCTGTTGTACCCAGAAAGGGTGAACTTAGTTTCTCAATCACCTTTCTGCTGTCTGTGAACTCCAAGCTCCTGAACAGTTCTTGGTGCCCTGCACGAAGAGAGAGTAATGCCACACGTGTAGAAATGAATTTCTCTCCACAGGCCACCACTCACCATCCTTGGCCTTCCTTCTTTCCTGCTCTGATGTGTGAGTACTATTCATCTCTTGTCATGGCTGCCAAAATCTATGGATGAACAGCCAGTGTCATCGCATTTTCCTTGAGAGATTTTCAGTTATGTTTACTGTTTCTAGTCAGCATCAACTTTGTGAGTTTCTCAAACTGGGCAGGATTCAAGTTAAAATTCAAATTATGTCTTACATTAAATATTTTAATATAAAATTATGACACGCCCTATAAAAAGACAATCACCTTTCCTGTGTGGTTAATCTTCACTGTCAATATGACAGTATTTAAAATTGCTTGGGAAACTACTGAAGCATACCCCTGGGGATGTGTTTTGGAGGCATGAGGGTATTTACAGAGAAGATGAGCCTCTGTGTGAGACCCACCTCAAATGTTGGTGTCATCATTGCATGAGTTGAGAACACTTAAAAGGGAGGGGCGGGAAACTAGGCAGCAGCACCCTACCCTGGCACCTGACCTTCTGTGGCAGCGAGTCTCTACCATGTTGAACCAAATCCTCCGAAACTATAAGCAAGACAAATCCTTCTTCCAGTTAAGTTGTTTCTATCCAGTATTTTGGTCACAGTGATGACAATGCTTGCCACTCTAGCCCCCAAATTTTCCAATCTCTATTCTTCTATATTCACATGAGTCCAGGTTGAGCATCTGAAAATTTGAGATGTGTAATGTTCCAAAATCTAAACTTTTTTGAGTATTGATATAATTCTAAAAATGGAACAGTCCACACCTGAGCTCAGTGATAAGACACTGTCAGAACAAAGAGTCCCTAGAATACTGTATCAGATCACCACAGTCTCTTTGTAAAACGACATGAGACATAAACGAATCTTATCTTTATATATGAATCCTCTTTCTAGCATCAGAACCTCATTATGTATAGACACATAACTCAGTCTCCAGAAAATCTGAAACACCTCAGACTCCACGCATTTCAGATAAAGAGTACACAACCTGTGACACCTATCTAAATTAAATCCCACAAACACTTCAGTATTATTTTACAGGTAGGTGAGTTATCCAGAAAGCCAACTTGCAAAAACTAGGGAAAAAATTCCTTTAACTACAAGGGGACAGCTCAATTACTTTGATACAAATTCATATAGTCTTTAAATTACTTTGATTTCAAGTCACATCTCTTTTTAATTTTGTTCATACACTCTTGAAAATATGCCACTGCTTGCAAACTTGAAGCTAAATAAGCTATTTCTCTCTAGATTTCAGGAGTGCATGAAAAAAGAAATAAAGAGGAAAGGATGTGACTGTTCTTCCGTAAGGTAGAGGAGAACATATATTGTGGATAAAAAGAAGAGCATATCCAGAGCATACCTGGGAGAGTCCAGAATGAACAGGACCCTGAGCCATGAAAGGAAAGAGGAACACCTAACCAGAAGGGCAGCCTGGGTCAAAAGACTGACTGAGAGAGTAACATAGCCAAAATGACTGGATTATACAAGAAGGACAACTTGGGGGAGGGCAGCCCAGGCCCTGGATTGGAGAAATTTATTGTGAGGGGTCTATCATAACCTGTAACAGGTAGGGACTGGGGGATGCTGGGAGAACCTGGGGGCCAGGTCTGCTTTCATACGTTAAATAGGCTCTACAGCCCCTTTTCCCAGGGTCTGAGGCAGCATCGACGAGTTACAGGTCTGAGTGTGTTCCTTCATGAAAGGCAGATTCCCATTTAGCTTTTTAAAGGTGCTATCAGGGACTACCAGCCTGAGCACCACTGTTTTGCAGCAGAGCAAACAGTTTCTCTCTCTGTTTCACTCTCTGTTTTTCTCTCTGTGTCTCTGTCTGTCTGTCTGTCACTCTCCCTTGAAGATTTGTTTATTTTTATGTCCTGTGTTATGTCTGCATTTATGTAAGTGCATCATGAGCATGCCTGGCGCCTGCTGAGGTTAAAGTGGGCATCAGTTTTTCAAGCGTTTCTGAGTTGTCATATAGGTGCTGGGACTTGAACCCCTGGTCTTCTCCAAGGGCAGTAAAATCTCTCCAGCCACTGGACTGGGTTTTGTGCTTTGGCTTCAGAGAGCTCATTCATATGGATCAGCGGGGACACAAGGGCACAGCTAACAGGACAGTAGTGTTAGCTTGGTGGCCAGGATGAAAATGTGCTTTCCAAAGCATGTGTTCCAAACGCATTTTTTTCTTTCTTTCTTTCAAATCAGTTGCTGACATTACAGAAACAATTAACTTCCTGTGATGAGGTTAAAACTCTTTCCTTTCTCACATATCTCCTGATACCACACAGATATCCAACCCATTCCAGCTGCTCTCAAATACCACCCTGTACATTTAAATGAATATGATCTTGTATGGCGTTGGATTTATTTCTGTATCACCCTGAACACACCCAATCATCCCTACACGGTGTTGGAATGATCAGTCAGGGGCAGGGTATAGGCTTGTATGGCATACTTGTGGCAGCAGGATAAGGGAGGAGGCCTCCCCTGTTCAGGAGGAGCTGCTGGCCCTAATGTTCTTGTAATATGCATGTGACCTTTGAGCTGTTGCCATGCGGAAGGAATTACACTTCTGCAACTCACTTCCACCACAATGCCCAGCCCAGGGGAACTCTAACCTAGGCATTGAACTAAGCCCCTACAGTGTGAACTTGATACTCAACCTCACTGGGTGCTGCACAAGCCAGTCTGCTCCCAGCCGCCCCACCTCCTCCAGGTTCCTGAAAAAAAGTCCCAGAAAAGGGACAGGATAGCAGAGAGCAGTTCAGCTTCCCTGTTTAACACAAAGAACTATGAAGGGTGGTTAAGAAGGCTGAATTTGGGGTTTGTATTGTTAAAAAGGGAACCACTGACTTCCTGCGAGCGTGGGTTCTTCTCACCCTGGCCTGCTTCACTGTGGAGGCCACTGACTTCATCTTAGAGGATTCACCTACATGCCTCTGAACATGCAGCTTCAAGGTCAGGGGTCAGGAAGGCTCTCTCTAGTAACACGGAAGACCCCACGTTCCTACTGCCAGGGCCACCAAGTTTCTGCGTTCACATGTCCCTCATCTGCTGCCACAGTTAAAGATCCATGCTTCTCACTGTGAGCTCGCAAGGTTCACAGCACATGCTTTGCAGCTGCACCACCCAGCTAGAGGGTGAAACCATGGGAGCATGGCAGGCTGAGATCATTTCCGGCCACATCAGAAGGCAGAGAGAAGTTTGCGGAGAGCTGCAAGGAGCCCTCCACCAACTGCTTTACATCTTCTGGGCCAAGTTGTCTCATTCTACACTGTGCATTGATGGGAGACCACATGGCCAGAGTGCTGTGGTGGGAGCTGGCGTTAAAAAATGCATGGGTTTAGGCAAAAGAATTCTTTCCTTACCCTTGCTTCCCAACAATTCCGTTCAACACATCTCAGCTCCAATTCCCAATTCTTCTTGGGATTTTATGGCACTACACACATTTTGAGTGCATGCCCCAAAGGAAGAGATAATGAAAGTCAGTGATGGGAGAGAGAGTAAATGGGTTGGGGAAGAAGAGAGAGGGCGGAAGAAGAGGAGAGGAAGATAGAGAAAAGGAATGAGAATGAATACATGGACCAAGATTTTCTTAAAGCATCACAACATGAAGACAGAAGAAAGAAAATACTATTTCTTGATGAAAAGTCACCAAGCTATACAGCTATTTTTTTTCACAGATAGAAAACAGAAACAAGCTGGTAGCAGAGATGGAAAACCAGAAGCAATTAAAAGATACAAAGGATCTGGAATTAATGAAAAATCAGAAATTGTTTTTCTTCATCCCCAACTACCCTTTCTTACAAATCTCCATGTAAGTTCCAGGAAGAGCCTGAGAGGTTTTGCATTTTCTCCTCCTAACCTGCAAATGTGGATGGGTCATGCTTAGGAACTTTATCTTTTGCTTCTGCTTCCTACACACTCTCCTGGCCTTTTCTTTCTGCTGCCCCACCCACCACACTTGGACCGTAATTGCCGATCACATCTGCTTCCCTGTTCTTTGTGCCTTTCACTCACCCTACCCACTCACTCAAGCATCCCTGATCACTTCCTCCTTCAAGCCACAGCACCCTCACACGTCAATCACACCATCTTTTAACTGTTTGCTGGTAAGTCTGTTTTCACTTCTAGAGAGTGAGACACTGGTCAGGGTGGACCTTTTCCTGGCTTACTTAGTTTTGTGCTCTGAGATCCTATGACCAATGCCAAAAACATCCCTCGAAGAGTAAATACATGAATATTCTAGTGGGAGAAAGTATTTTCTCATATATTATAGCAATCACAAAATCTGTGCTGCTCTAACTCAAGAAAACATACAATTGAGTTTTTAAATATAAATTCTTTCAGGACATTACAGACACAAGTAGATGTGAGTAGGTACAAAGTGCTGCCATAATTTTCCGTTCTTCTTGGCTTGAACTTAAAATGTTTTAGTTTAAGACTAAAAATTCATGTAGTGGCCAGAGAAAGCCCAGGTGCAGCCTTTCTTAACTTTACAATGTATAGTCCAGAAAAAAGAGGATGGGTGGGAAGAGCCTCTTTCTTAGGAATACTGAGTACACAGCTCTTTATGGAGATTGGTGTGCTGCAGAACCAATGTTTCCGGACAGGAGGAGCCTTCTGATGGGTTTAGATCTCAGTGACACACTCCAGAGAAGCTGAGAGAGGCATGGGATTATTTAACCAAAGAGTAACCTGCTGTCATAAATACCCAGGTGATGCAGAGGCCAGATAGAGTCAAGCTTTATTCTTTGAGATTTATAGTTAGAGACAAAGAACTTCACTTGTCATCCAATTTCAGTGAAATTAAAAAGTCTCATCTGCTGTTTGATTTTAGTATACTGTATACTTGTAAATGTAATTTAAAAATGGGGAACTTTACCCATTTTGATTACTGAATTATATCAGACCAAGAAACCTAATTGTTGGTGGGGAAAAAAAAAACAGCCAAAATTCTTGATAAATATGGGCTATTAAGAAAATTTTAAATTAAATTAGTAAAAGAATTTTAAAATATTTTAAAAATGAATAATAAAAGTTGGTACAGAATCATGGAGAAAATGAAAGTGAAAGTAGATTCTGACCACTGTGTCTGCTCTGAGTTGTTCTGTGGTCTTCATCTCACTTTGAAGCATCCAGACTGGAGAATGGTGTCCAGTATAATGAATGGGTGGTGCGGTGATTAGAAAATGTGAAGGGCAGCTTTCTTTAGCCCTCAAATACAGTGCCACCACACACATTTTGAGCACGTGGACAAAAGACAGGAGGAAAAAAAGACCTGGGGGTGGGAGAAAGAGAGGGAAAATATAAATGAGAATAGGTACACCAACAAACACATTCATAAAACATTACAACATGAAGACAAAAGAGAAAATATTATTTCCTGATGAAAAATGACCACATGTGAGTTGTCTATGGAGTATAAAGTTGTTTTAACACCTCTGAAAGCTGTATTTACAACCAAGATTCCTCACATGCAAAAAACAAATAGACAGCATTCATTCATTTTCTTATTCATATATTTTGTATATCCTAATCCCTTTATTTCCTTTACTAACAGATATTTATCAGGCAGCTTCCAGAGAATAGGTACTTTTCCTCACATCAGATATCCAAAAGAGAACAAGATAAGTAAGACTTCACCCTTTGGAGGAATATGTTAAAGGTGCATCAGATGCTGAGTGAACACACAAATGGACTAAAATATGTAAATATGTGTATATATATTTTATGTGTATACATATTATATATATATATATATATATATATATATATATATATATATATATATATATATAGTATATCTGTAAGTCCTGCAAAATAGTATGAAAGAAGCAGAAGTTAAAATGAAGTTGAGAATGAGAATTGAGGATTTACTCAGAAAGGAAGGTCAAGAAAGAACTTTGTGAAAAAGACATGGTGGCACAAAGTAGGGAGAACAGAGACCTATCTGAATTCAGCATATGAAATAGATCAAGAGAACTCAAGATGGACACATAAAAGCTACTGTCAAGAGTCTTGTAAAACCATAGGTAAGACCGGGATGAGACTGGAGCTGACAGGACCCTGTGGTTTCTGATAAAGAGGTTAGTTTTATTCCACTTTCAAGCCCAAACTTAAACAGATGTAATGCCAGGAAACAGCAGACTTTCATACATTTGAGAAATTTTCAATTGTACAGTGTTGGGAATCATGAAGACAAGAGCAAGGGTGACCACAGAGAGAGGTGCTAGAGAGAGTCCAGCAGAGGAGCAATGTGGGTTAGACCTGGTGGCAGTGGGAAGGGAAGAAGCAGACAAAACTGATAGATACTTTAGAGGTGGGGTTAAGAGAGCTGGTTTCTGGGTTAGCTTGAGCTCTCTAAAATATGGATTGGGAATGATAAAATAGGTACTCTAAGAGGACTTCATGATTGGACTGAATGATGGTGTCATCGGAGGGTACCTACACCAAGCTGGAGAAACAACCTTGGGTCTGACAATGTTTGTTGTTATTGCCAGCAGACTATGTGGCAAAGAGATATGTGTCCATGTACCTTCTTCTGTGATGAAATGCAGAGGATGAAATCCCCAGGGAATAAGATAGCTCAGGATGGAGGGAACAAAATCCTTGAGCGTGTAGACATTTGCTGTCAACCCTAGGACACCACATTACATTGTTTTGTAAGAGAGAAACAAGCTTCTACCACGTCTGAGTCCGTATAAAATAAACCTTATTGTCCCAGAGGATAATATTGACAGTGTTAGGAGTGAAAAGGTCTTTCATTGAAACAAAACTATATCTATCAAGGATAATTTAGGTTTCACATGGTCACTTCTTCCTGGACACACTGTGGAAAATGAATTTATCTTTGTAAACAGGAAGAAGAATGGTGCCACATTAAACAAGTGTGGGAGTGGTTTTTCATCTCGAGATAGGTGTTCAAAATGTTCAAAACATTCTTTTCTTTTCTTTTCTGTAATTCAAATTAAATCAAACTTTATTCCTAGGAAATTTGTTCTCTATATTGTGGTTGCAAGTAGTGACAAGAGCTTTAGGTTCTGCAGAAGCATCATGATACAGCCCCATTAACTTCAACAGAAATGATGGTAATTCAGTGCAGAATGTGAGCTATCATTATGGAATGATTGGTTCTGGGAGGCTTGGTCTTCCTATGGGGCACCTGACAAGTGAAGGGGTCGGGGGGGCTGTTTCTAACATGGACTCTGTTGCCTGCTTTTGGATCACTTCCCTCTGGTAGCACTGCCTTTTCTGGCCTCAGGAGATGAGGATAGGCTCAGTCCTGATGTGCCTTGATGTGCTGGGGAAAGTTAATACATGGGGAGGGGGACTCTCCTTTTCTGGAGAGAAAGGGAGAAGGAAAGGGGAAAGGAGGGGATTGGGGGTACTGGGAGGAGAGGAGGGAAGGGACACCCTTGGGATATAAGAGAATAAACTGAAATTAAAAAATAAAGAAAAGTAAAAATAAAAAATATACAATTATTTAGATAATTACTAAGCAATATAACAAGTATCATGAAGACCAAAATTTCTCTGAACAAACACTGGTAGGATCTTTGATTTCTTTAAAGAACTTAGGTAAGAATAGAGGGACTGGAAGATGATAAGTGGATATGAGGATGATAGCAGGATTTTTGAGGCAAACAGACATCATCTGTGAACTCTCTTATCTTGAGAAGACTGTGGTAAAAACTAGGTTGAGCCAATGTCTATGAGACTGGGATGAAAGACTGCAGGGACTGGGAGAGTGAGCCTCAGGAAGAGGGGAACAGAGATGCTAAACCCACAAAAAGGTGAGTTCCAAAAGAAGATCGGAGATAGTGGAATTTTATTAGAAAGTCACGGGTATACACTGCAAAGTGAGAATAATTAATGTTAGCTAAATCAAGCATAGACAAGCTTGCTGGGAGGCCATGTGAGAAATGGGCTGGAGAGATGACTCAATGGTTAAAAGCATTGATTCTTTTCCAGAGACCCGAAGTTCATTTTCTACCACCTATATGGCAGCTTCAGTGGCCTATAACTTCACCTCCTGGGGATCTGATGTCTTTACAAATATACATGTAGGTAAAACAAAAATGATAAAAATAAGAATAAAAAATTAAACACATTTGAGAAACAAAGTAAAAAACTGATGTATTCAGAAACTGATAAGCCCAAGGTACATTTAGAAAATGACATTGGAAAGGTATTAATGATGGGTTAAAAACAACAACAACAGCAACAACAACAACAAAAAAACCAACAACTTAATTTTAAGAATGGTACACACTATTAGAAAAGAGTTGTTATAGCCCCAAATTTCAATCCACTGTAATAAGTATTCTAGCAACGTTTTCTATTAATAAGAACAAGGAGTGGATAACCTGCATTTAAAATCCCATTTTGTCAGCCTCGGGGATAGATTCTAAATCTAGTGAAGCCAGAGCTCATGTGCGACAAAGTTCAGATAGATTAGAACAGCAGCTGTGAGTCTCAAATGTATCATAGATGTGAGTCAAAGCAGTAAGTGATGATGTTTTGATGCCAAAAGCAGGTTTGTTGAAACACACAGTAAATTTAAATTCTGAAAACACATGATTTGAACTGTGCGTGGTCTCACATGCCTGTAGCACATGTCTTCTTTCATTCAGTTGCATCTATTTTACCATAGTGAATCCAAGCCAAAGTTTATGCATGAGTTCTGCCTTCAGGATTCTGTATTTCAACCTGGAGCATCAGTGTGTCTGTACTTTTGGAACTTTAAAATTTGCTAGTAGCATGTTGGAAGGAGCTTTTGCTCTGAGCAAATCTAAAACAACTGTTTTGTTTTCCTGCATTCTATATACTGTGTCACTGTACCTCATTCATCTAAGAGAATTATCTGCCTTATAAGGCACATTTGGACATTGCTAATCAGGGTGCATCTTGTAGTCAACAGTCTCTTCACGCTGATGAGAAAAGAGCACCAACCCTCCTGTTTACATCTCATTGCACAGAAAGCCATTATCACAATTTAGTTCTGTTGCTTCCTTCCACCGCAGTTTTACACTTCAACCTCATGCCTGTCTTTACTTTGTCACCTCACCCCTCCCTTGTACAAGGCCCTTGTTCAATTTGCAGAAAGGAGAGGGTAGAATGAGGTCTTAGGGGACATATCTTTCCTCCATTGTTAGGCCCTTTCTAGAAGTCATGGTATGTTATGTTTTGTCTTCTTTGTTCACTGAATGCCTGTTTAATTAATATATTTGGCACTTAAGCAAATTAAGATGCTTTCACTAGCTCCAAGTTATGTGGATTGAATCAGTTTTAATCAGTTTAACTCTGTTGAGCACCAGACACAATCTTTCTTTAATCCTAATTTTAAAGATGTACAGCAAAGCAGAAAACAGGTATATGTAAGATATAGAGTTATACTGTTCAGAGCTGGAAAGACCATAAAAGGAGCATCAGTTTCCTTATTGTATAGCTTGGCGATGGGTAGACTGAATTTCAACATTTGATGTATTTAATGTGCATCATGTGTGCCTAGTGTACCAAAAACCATAAAAAGGTGTCAGATCCCCGGAGTTACAGTTGGTCGTGAGCTACCATGTGGGTACCTAGAATTTAACCCTGACCCTCTAGAAGACCATTCAGTGCTCTTACCCTACGCCCCATCTCTCTGGCCCCAGGTAGACCGACTTCCACTAAACACAAAGAAAGGAGAGTGGATTTATCCTGTCAGGCAGACTACTTTTTTGTTGTTGTTGTTGTTCAATAGCTGTTTTTTTTTAACATTTCTTTTTAAAATATTTATTTATTTATTTTTACGTGTTACATAAATATGTGTTTGCAGGATCCACAGAGGCCCGAAAAGAGTGCTGTATTCCTTAGGATTGGAGTTACAGACAGTTGTGAACTGTCATTGGGGTTCTAGGAAATGACTCCAGGTTTTCTGCAAGGAATAGTGATCTAAACCCATCTCCTCAGCCCCTGTTGAGTTAAGCTCAAGTGACAACACATGCTGGAGAGGTTGTGGAGAAATGGGAACCCTTCTACATTGCTGGTGGGAATGTAAACTTGTACAACCACTTTGGAAATCAATCTGGCGCTTTCTCAGTTAGGAATAGCGCTTCCTCAAGATCCAGCTATAACACTCCTAGGCATATATCCAAAGTATGCTCCACTATACAACAAGGACGTTTGCTCAACCATGTTTGTAGCAGCTTTATTTGTAATAACCAGAAGCTGGAAACAACCCAGTTGAGGAGCATGTGTTGTCACTTGAGTTTTTGATCTTAGCCATTCTGATGGGTGTGAGCTGAAATCTCAGTGTCATTTTGATTTGCATTTCCCTGATAGCTAAGGAGGTTGAACATTTCTTTAAGTGTTTCTCTGCCATTCAATATTCTTCTACACAGAATTCTGTTTAACTCTGTATTCCAGTTTTATATTGGATTACTTGATTTGTTGCTGTTTAACTTCTTGAGTTCTTCATATATTCTGGATATTGGCCCTCTGTCAGATATAGGGTTAGTGAAGATCCTTTCCCAATCTGTAGGCTATTGTTTTGTTCTGAAGACAATGTCCTTTGCTTTACAGAATCTTATCAGTTTCATGAGGTCCCATTTATTGATTGTTGATCTTAGAGTCTGTATTGTGATACTCCAACCAAGGACCATTCATGGAGATAACCTAGAACCCCTGCACAGATGTATCCCATAGCAGCTCAGTGTCCAAGTGGGTTCCTAGTGACCCATGCCAATAGGACATGCACTCAGTGGCCTGCTCTTTGTTCACCTCCCCCTGAGTTGGGGGTGTAGCCTTACCAGGCCACAGAGGAAGAAAATGCAGCCAGTCCTGATGAGACCTGATAAGACTAGGATCAGATAGAAGGGGAGGAGGAACTTTCCTATCAGTGGAATGGGGGGGGCATAGGTAGAGAGATGGAGGGTGGGATTGGGAAGGGATGAGGGAGGGTCTACAGTTAGGATACAAAGTGAAGAAACTGTAATTAATAAAAAATAAAAAATTTAAAAAATAGAAAATAAAAGAAAAAGAGAGAGAAAGGGGAGAAATAAAATGCAAACTCTTTTGGAAAAAGTTGCTGTGAGTATGTTGGTAGATTTATAGATAGGATGCAGCCAAACAGTTTGTGGCTTTCAGAGAGGAAATAAATCACTGAAAGAAATAAAAGAAACAGAGGAATGTTAAAACAAACAGCTGAAGGAATTGAAGGGAAAACAGGAAAATACAGTCAGACGGGTGAGGGAAATCAATAAAACGGCTCAAGATCTGAAAATAAAATTGGAAAAATTAAAGAAACCACAAACAGGAAATCATGGAGAGGGAGAACTTAGGAAAGAAAACAGGAACTACAAAGGTAAGCGTAACCAACAGACTACAAGAGATGGAAAAAAGAATCTCAGGTGTGGAAGATACAATGGAAGAACCCGATGTATCTGTCAAAGAAAATAATAAAACTAAAAAATTCCTGACACAAACCATCCAAGAAACATGAAAAGACAAAACCTAAGAATAATAGGAATAGAGGAAAAAAAAAAAGATTCCCTCCTCCAAGGCCCAGAAAATATTTTCAACAAAATCATAGAAGAAAATTTCCCCAACTTAAAGGAGAGGCCTATAAGAATACAAGAGGCCTACAGAACAACTAATAAATTAGACCAGAAAGCAAAATCCTCCTGCCACATAATAATCAAAACAGTAAGTATACAGAACAAAGAAAAAATACTAAAAGCTGCACGGGAAAAAGCCAAGTAACATATAATGGCAAATCCATTAGAATCACACCTGACTTTTCAACAGAGACTATGAAAGCCAAAAGGGCCTGGACGGATATCATGCGGACCCTAAGAGAACACAGATGTCAGCCCAGGCTAGTATACCCCGCAAAACTCTCAGTCCTCATAGACGGAGAAAACAAGATATTCAATGACAAAAACAAATTTCAACAATACCTACAAACAAATCCAGCATTACAGAAGACACTGGAAGGGAAAATACAACCCAAGAAAATTAGCTTCTGTCAAGAAAACACAGGAAAAAAATTAACCTTACTACAGTAAAACAAAAAGCAACCAAACACACAACCTTATGACCACAGCCAACATCAAAATCAAAGGATCTAACAGCCACTGGTCATTAATCTCTCTCAACATCAATGGACTCAACTCTCCAATAAAAAGACACAGATTAACAGAATGGATACGTAAACAAAACCCAGCAATCTGTTGCATACAAGAAACACACCTAAGACACAAAGATAGACATTACCTTAGGGTAAAGGGTTGGAAGACGACTTTCCAAGCAAACAGACCCAAGAAGCAAGCAGGAGAAGCCATTCTAATATCTGATAAAATAGACTTTCAACCAAAATTAATAAAAAGAGATGGGGAAGGACACTTCATACTCATCAAAGGAAAATTCCAATAGGAAGACATCACAATCCTGAACATCTATGCCCCCAATACAAGAGCACCCACATTTGTTAAAGAAACATTGATAAAATTTAAACCACATATAGATCCCCACACATTAATAGTGGGAGACTTCAACACCCCACTCTCAACAAAGGACAGGTCAACAAAACAGAAATTAAACAAAGAAACAATGTCTCTGACAGAGGTCATGAATCAAATGGACCTAACAGACATTTACAGAACTTTACACCCAAACACAAAAGAATTTACCTTCTTCTCAGCACCTCATGGAACCTTCTCCAAAATAAACCATATAGTTGGTCACAAAGCAAGCCTCAACAGATACAAGAAGATTGAAATAATCCCCTGTATCTTGGCTGATCACCATGGAATAAAGCTGGACTTCAACAGAAATAGCAAAAAGCCTACACGCACATGGAAACTGAACAACTTGTTACTAAATGACAGCTGGGTCAGGGAAGAAATAAAGAAAGAAATTAAAGTATTTCTAGAAATCAATGAAAATGAAGACACAACATACCCAAACTTGTGGGACACAATGAAAGCAGTGCTAAGAGGAAAGTTCATAGCACTAAGTGCCTTCAAGAAGAAATTCGAGACAGCTCATTCAAGCAACTTAATGGTCCACTTAAAAACCCTGGAAAAAGAAGAAGCAGACACACCAAAAAGGAGTAGACAGTGTTATTAAGACTGTAGCAACATATTTAAATCTAGAGACTTCACACTAGCTGATGTTTCTAAGAGTAAAGCATGAGAGAACCTGCATGAATCAGCCCAGAGATGGAAAGTGTTGCATTTAAACTACTGCAACAGGAAAAGCTATATACTGAAATGTTTAGACACACTAGAGCAGATAAACACTAGCCAAAGCAATATGCAGTAACTTTGAGAAACTTTGAGAGGTCAAGAACAAGATCTGGTTCATAATGTAAATCTGTGTTTCAGCATGAAAGCCTTGGCTCAAGCTGCAAATTTGTGAGTCACTCGGGAAGGCAGAAAGGGGTCAATACTGAGCTCTTAGCATGTCATAGCAATCCTTGAAAGTTAGTTGGGTAAAGAAGACCCAACACGGAAATTGCTATGACAGAGCCAAGCAGGCCAAAGACAATGTGCAGAGGATGTTTCAGAAGCTGACAAAAGACAATGGTTAGAAAAGTGAAGACTAACATAACACTGCTGGGAATTCACATGAGACAGAAAACAGTGACAGTGCAAACTCTTCCAACGCGGACTTGCTGGCATATCAGCACTAGCGCTTACAGGGATCCTGTAAGACCTTATTACTTTTGGATAAAGTTAAATTCTTGGAGCCCGGAAGTTCTGGCAAACTTTGGTTCTTGTTTTCTCCCTGTGAAGCTTCATCATTTCCCACACTTTTCTGTTCTTCACAATGGCACATACAGTTGTTTTCATTCTTTGCACACAGATTCCTTCTTTAACTTTATTTTATTTTCTGTCTGGAATATTCTTTCTTCTCCCAAGACTCACTTAACATCTACTATTGTCTCAGATATACTTTCAACCTTTTTATTTCAGGCAGACTTTTCTACATCAAGATTAGACCAATTGTAATATCATGTGTTCAAATCAGAGCTTCAAGTACTTCCTTGTGTAAGGAATTTGTCCTTGATGATTAATTAATGACTGTATTTTCCACTATAGAAAGATATGGCATGGAACATGCTTAGTTTTGATGATCATTGTTCCCCGCATGACAGGCAAATAATTGTCTTCTATCAGAAGCTCATTTGTTGAATGAAAAAATATTAATGTCCACTTCTGTAGTAACCTCATATAATGTGTTTTTATATAAGTTGTGTAATGAAAACTATTGAAAATGCTTTGAGTAATTTGAGTGATATTTTACTTAACTATATTGTCAGTCAGTTGTACTTGTTTTAAATTTTTATTGATCAAGCTTTGGAATTGTTTCAGATGTATTCTGGAATAAACCAATGTGTTTACTCTCTGAAATCCAGATACCTTTCTAAGGTTGATAAAATGGCATTACTATTGTATGTATACATTCTCCATTTTAATATGATTACATGTCATACAGTTTTCATTGGGCCTCTGTTTTATCAAATACTTTGAATAAGAGCAAGTTAATGGAACACAACTGTTTTCTTGAAGAAAGGCATGGGCAATGATAGAGTTGTTCACTACAAATGAATTTCAATAGGCTTGTATGAGCAAAGATGGAGTTTTGTTTCACAGTTGATATGCTGTTAAACCAGTGCAATTATTGTTGAACTAAGTCTTCATGTCTCTAACCAAGTGTGGTGGTTTGAATAAGAATGCCCCCACAGATTCATATAGTTGAACGCTTAGTCACCAGAGAGTGGAACTGTTTGAAAAGATCATACGGATTAGGTGTGGCCTTGTTGGAGTAAGTCTGCACTTGTTGAAGAATGACTGTCACTGGGGATGAGCTTGGAGGCTTCCAAAGCCCATGTGGACCCAGCCTTTTTCTCTGTCGACATATAAATCAGAATGTGCCTCTCAGCTGCTGCTCCAGTGCCTGCCTGCACGCTGCCGTACTCACCGCCATGATGATGATAGACAAAACCTCTATAACAGAAACTATAAGCAAGCCCCCAATTAAATGATTCCTTCTGTAAGTTGCCATGGTCATAGTGTCTCTACACAGCAATAGACAGTGACTAAGACATCAAGCTGGAACCAGAGCCACCACGAGATCAGGCTATGCCACTTTTGGGCATGCCCCTGAAGGAATGAGACCCAGCTCTGCCACTTAGGGCATGCACCCGCAGGAAGCAAAAATGCTGAAATTCAGTGAACATCCATGCTCACTGCCGCTGTATTTACAAAAGCTAGAAAATGGAATTAGCTTCAAAATCCCTCATGAGATGCATGATAAGTAAGCTGCTGTACATATACACAGCTGGGTATTACACACTGATCAGCTCTAAAGACAAAGGGAATCAGGAAATTTTCAGAGAAGTGGATAGAACTAGAAAAAAATTAGACTGAATACATTATTTCAGACTGAGAAAACAAAATTTGCATACCCACTCTAATATGTAGATCTTGGTTTTAAATCTTTCTGTGTGTTTTTACCTTGGACCATAAGAGGAAGCTAGCAATCTGGGCATTTGGGGGCACAGGTATATTAAAGAGGGTGATAAACTAGATAACAAGTAAAGGGAAATCAAAGAAGTAAAATCCTTATGATAAAAAGACTTGGACAGGAAAGGCTATAGGAATATGGGATAAAAGAAGGGAGTGTGGGGAGAAGGCTAGGTTAAAGGAAAGGTCTATTAAGTAGCCTTCGGAAAACCTACTATCTTGCCAGCCATTTAAAAATATAACTGAGAGTCACATGTGATATGACAGGAGGTGGAAGGACACGGGGGCTAAAGGTTTAAGCCATACTGTTGTAGAAACGGGGGTAGAGAAAGATGGAGAGAGTAGAGTAATTAAAACTAAGGGTCCATTAAAAAAGCCTTATGGAAAGCAAATGATTACTAAGCTAATTTCAAAATACAATTACAAATAAAAAGGTGCTTAAATGGAGGTGCCCTACGTGGCTGTACAATGCAGTTTACAGACTATTTTAATTTTTAAATAAGAAAAAAATGGCAAAATCCAGCACAGGGTACCGACTATTGGTCAGGGAGGCTTCAGAAGTCAACACTGTACATTTCCATTGCTTTGTTTACCAATATAAATATGTAGTATAGCCCTATTGCTGAAGACACAACATACTTTGCTTATAAGACCTACAGAAATTTGAAACTGCCTAGGACGCTTCTTTCCTCCTTGCTAGCTCTTATGGTGACAAAGTGCTGTGCAGGTTGTAGGGAAGTAGTCTTACCCTGCATGGTATAATATTAAACTATCATGTAAATTGTGATCATTGATGTAATAGTGACATAACAGTTTTTGTATAACCACCACTTTCTGACTGTGTCTGAAATCTACTCCACAGGAAGGATTTCATACCTGATATGGTAAAACTGATTTAAAGCCCATGGCTGGGAAGATTTTAGTCCCTGGAGTGGAGCCTATTATTTGTATTTTGCTAAATGATCATTTTCAAATTCTCTTCTGAATATTTATGTTTATACCCATAGACCTGGACTGTTCTCAATATTGGCCAGAGACTGTTTCTTTCCAAGTGGTCAGTGGTTAATAGATAACCATTACTCGTCAAAGTATTAACATTAAGAGATTGGGTGTTCAACCCTAAATGAGACTTCTTTAACAATTAGCTCCCAAAAACCCAATAACCAAGGTCAGGGAACAGGAGGAAGAAGAGGCAGATATACATATATGAAAGTTGTAAAGGAGAAATGTAAAAGAAAAGGAAATTAACAACCACAAATGAAAGAAAACATGTGATGGACCATGGGAAAGGGAGGTTTTAAAAAGAGGGGAGATATAATGCAGTGGTACTATGGGGTGAAGAGGAGAACAGAGAAGGAAGGACTAAGTGGAGTGAGGAACAAAAAGGTGAGCTAGAGGACAGAAATAACTAACACTAGTGATCTGTAGAAAATGTCTTAAAATATATACATCTACAGTTATAAAAAGAGTTTAAATGAAATTACCCAGTAGCAGAGTGATGATGTTTTACTTGACACCACGGGGTAGCAAATAAAAATGCTCAATGCTGGGAATGGTCACATAGACCCAAAAATATTTCTTGAACTCTTTGTTATCTTCCAAAAGTTGATGGTAAGACACTACTGCTGAAGACAACACATACATGAGTCATAGATCATGGATAAATAAAGCTGGTACTAACCTGGGAGCTTTATCCCTATTGGTCAGATTCATGATGCTAGAAAGTTCAATACTCAATACTAGAAGAGAAAAATAATCATCAGTTTTACTTATCTGTGAACCAAGCAAGCTACAGAGGTTAACTGACTATAAAGATAGGCCCATTGGTGCAATAGTGGCGCCAGTGTCACAAGAATAACCAACCACTTTCTGATTGGATCTAAGGTTCCTCCATAAGATTAAATCAATACTTAGAATCATTGGATTCAAGAACCTGAAGTGAGGTGGACCACAAGTCTTATGGGAGAAGCTACTACTGTTATTCTATAAAAATGGACATAATGTTAAATTGCATCTTAATGTCTTATCATTATAGATTAGTACATCTCTCAACCCTTATCAAAGACTTTGCTTTTTGAAGATGGCAATTAACACATAGGCCCACCCTGAACATAATGCAAAGAATAAGAGACTGTATAATGTTCAGTCCTAAATATGACATATATATCATAACCTGTAACTCCAAGGCTCAAAGATTAGTGTTTTTATTTTTTTAATTAATTTATTTTTATGTATTACAGTTTATTCACTTTGAATCCCAGCTGTAGCCCCCTCCCTCATCCTCTCCCAATCTCAACCTCCCTCCCTCTCTTCCTCCAGTCCACTGATAGGGGAGCTTCCTCTTCCATCTGACCCTAGGCTATCAGGTCTCACCAGCACTGGCTACATTGTCTTCCTCTGTGGCCTGGTAAGGCTGCACCCCCCCCCCCCCCACAGGGGAAGGTGATCAAAGACCCAGCCACTGTGTTCACTTCAGAGACAACCCCTGTTTCCCTTATTAGGGAATCTACTTGGAGACTGAGCTGTCATGGGCTACATCTGAGAAGGGGTTTTTGGTTATCTCCATGCATGGTCTTTGGTTGGAGTATCAGTCTCAAAAAAAGACCCCTGTACCTACATTTTTTGGTTCTGTTGCTCTTCTTGTGGAACTCCTTTAGGTCTTTCTATCTCCCCCCTTTCTTTCATAAGTACTAAAATCTGTACACCTAAAGAAGCTAAGCAAGAAGGAGGACCCAGGGTAAGACAATCAATCCTCATTGAGAAAGGCAAATAAGATAGATGTCAAAAGAAGGAGAAAACAGGAGCCTACAACAGAGAACTTCTGAAAGACTCTACTCAGCACGATATCAAAGCAGATGCTGAGACTCATAGCCAAGCTTTGGGCAAAAGACAGGAAATCTTATCAAAGATTATTGTTAAAAAAAGTGGAAAAGTTCTGAGAGACATAATAGTAGATGAATACAAGGGAAAAATATGTTCTTAACACATCTGAGCCACTTCATATGTGAACTCAAAATGGTTTTGACAACATTCATAAGACTTAGGAAATCTCAGACAGGCCTAGGAAGCAGGAGAGGAATCCTAGTTTGGGGAAGGGAGAGAGCAGAAGCTCCACTCTTATCTGAGGAGATATTGGCAATTATTAACTACTGGGGAAAAGAAAGTCAGTGTAGGCTGTGGTGAGTCAAATACGTTCCAATGGATGGTCATGCATTCAGGAATTGTGAGCAGCAAAAATTAGACTCCATGGGTTTAAAACCCAAACAAACAAACAAACAACAACAACAACAAAAAAAAATGAAGGCTACAAAACTGGATAGGGAAGAAGTGGGTAGATCTGTGAGTAGTTGGTAGGAAGGGGAATATGATCAAAATATACTATATAGATTACTCAAAAATTAAGGAAAAAAAAGAGAGAAAGAATGGGGCATTACTGTTTTAATGTCCTATCTTTTAGGGATAGAAAGTTATAAAACTACACAAATCAAGCAATTGGAGAAAGAGGAAAAATGAGAGACTAGTAAAGAAAGTAAGATGAGGTTTGGGTTCACATCGTCACTTGTGCACTTCTTACCTGTGATAGGCTCTGAGGGTTTTGCAGATCTAGAAGAACATCTAAGGGGTATCTAGGTACTCTTAAAGGAATAAGGACAAGCTTTGTAGGACAGGCTAAACAGCTACCCCACCACCCCAGTGTCCCTTCCTGTTAGAACTCACCGGAAGTTCAGAAGGCTGGAGCTGGGAGCTGTGGCAATAGCAACCTGAGTTCAGTAAGGTTTTGGCCTCAGCCATGTAAAGGAACAGACTCCACATACATCACTAGGACCACAGCTGCTAGTGGTATAGAATGCATTGCAACAGGTGGACTCTCTAACTAGTTCCACTCCAGTGACTGAAAAGCAGCTTACCCAGTCAAGGGCTGAACTGAAGTTCTCCTTGCTAAACCCATTTTTGCTATGGCACAAAATGAAACTTTGCAAAAGTGGCATGATACTTATAACAACTAGGATGCCGTCTACAAGCCCCATTCTTAAAGCCATCCAGGCTCTCCTAGGACCAACGTCCTTTAAAAGCCACTGAGAATGCCCCAGTAATTGAACCAACAGCTAAACCATTAAAGTACTGGAAGGGATAAAATGCATCCCTGTAGCTGCTTCCTGGTATATAGATGGCACTAGTAAACACATGAAACAGGAGTGGGTAACTATAGCAACACATATGAATGCAGACACTATGTGGCAGGAAGAAAGAGAAGGCAAAGCAGTCGTGAGGTAAGTTAAGAGCAGTATGAATAATAATAGCTCCTCAGACTTGGGAGACATGTTCTCTGACAATCTGTGCTGACAGTTGGGCTTTATAGAGGCCTCACTTTATGGATGTCCCACTGCAGAAAGGGAGACTGGCAGGTGCTGGCTACTGTAGAGGCAACAAATGTGGAAAGAAATATTTAACAGAGCTCAACAGAAATCAGAATCTCTGGTAGTTTTCTGTTTGAGAGCCCACAGCCCTGGAAATCAGGAAGCAGATACCCTTATTAAGATATAGGATATTTTCTCTCAGGTACCCTTGGAAGCTGCCCACTGGGTCCCAGTAAGTCTGGTCATAGGGGACCAACAAAGCAGCTGCATACAAGTAACAGGGAAGCCATCACTAAGGGTCCCACCCAACTACGTGTAATGTATGCCTGTCCACAAAGAATTGATAGTGACAGAGGTTCCCTCAGTCAATTGTTCTCTGTATCATGACCAATTGATACTCTAAAACAGTTTCGATTTCTTACAAAAAGAAGCTTCTTTGATGCAGTAAGGGCTACACTTATGTATAGTTATAAGGATACGTTTTCCAATGCAGGAGCTAAGAATTATTTTGTTCTAGTAAAGTGGTAGGAGTAGGTTTTCCTCAAAGGGCTATGGTCTCACTTAGCTCAGGTAGTTGGCAATGTTCCCGGTGTGAGGCGTAATTTCCCTCGTGTTGAAAGGCTGCTGGTATTCACATATGAGTGCCCCTATCGCACTTTAGGAATATATTGCCGTGTTGTTCATTATTGTGGTTCATAGGTTCCACAGATGGCTGTGTAGGACTATTCATTGCTTCCCTCCCCAGGCAGATGGTACAATGAAAACCAGCCCACAGGAAGGAAGCTTTCAGATTGGATCTAGCTTTTCTGATTAGATCTGAGCCCTGTGTCCAGAGTGTGGTACCTTCAGCAATAGGGGCTTCCCTTCAGCCTTTGGGATTCCAGCAGGTATCAGCAAAAGCCTGTAATGTTCTGAGAGTCTCATGGACTACCTTGACCAACCCAAATGGAGAGCTCTCCTGTCCTGTATTGGCTGTTCTGTCAGATAGCATATGGACCTCGTGAAGAGAATTGTCAGCCCAAGTGGCGTAGCTTATATGTATTATATATAATTTGGGGTAAACAGAAAATAGTACGATTCCTTAAGGTTTAAAATTTTATTATCAAGAGTTTAAGCTGTAAGGTTATTTCTATGTACACAAGGAAATGCAAGGCTGACCCTGCAGCTCCTTGTAATCAAAGTGAGGAAAACAGGTAAGTTTTAACTATCAAAAATCTTATCTGTAGGGTGTTGGGGAGTTGGCTCAGTGGCTTGCTTGTGCACACATGAGGACCACCAAAGTTTGGATCCCCAGAACACATGTAAAAGTAACTATGCATGTGTATAACCCAGTGCTGGGGGCTCAGAGACAGGGGCTCATTGGCTATGCAGCCTACCCTAAATGGTGAGCTCAGGCTCAGTGAGAGACCCCAACTCAAAAACATATGTGGTGAGTAATAAGAGGAAGACTCTCAACATTAACTTCTTTCCTTCACATGTACACTACCCTGTACACACACACACACATACACACACCCACAATTTACAAAAATACAAACCCCTACAGTATTTCCTAATCAGGGATTATAGTAACTTTGGGGTTCCAACTGCCTACCTGTCTCCCATACATTATCGATATATTTTAAACTATAAATTATAGTATGTTCTTTTATTTTTAAGTTCAAGTAGATAGCATAATTGTATTAGATCTATTCAATTGTACTGTTGAAATCATAGAGACTTTTTTTTAAGCTGCAGGCATTTTCTTATTGGCACATTTACTAAGACTACTATCAAAAAATGAAAAGTATTAAATATTAAATTTCTAATTTCATTCTACATACTCATCCTTATACCCACAGATAAGTGGAACATTCAGTCCTCATCAAAGATGCTTCTTTTTGCAGTAGACCAAGGCCTGTATAGGAGGCCACAGCTGGTCAAACGTAGAAAATGGCTGACCTTGAGGTGCCTGGGCCTAATAAATATATCTGTAACACAACCCCTATACTCACGCTCAGGAAACAGATGAGGGAACAGAAAGAATGTAAAAGGGAGAGGACAAGGAAAATAGTGTCTTTTATAGGTATACAAGAAAGGTGCACTCACGAAACCTCAACAATGGCTTGCTGCCTTCACAAGACCTGAACAATGACAAGGTCAGCTGACATGGGGAAATCTCAGAGGCCCCTACCCCAGATGAAACACGAAAGGTAGTTAAGGACTGTTGAGAGTGAGAATTAATCTTCCCCAGGGTGAGCTCCCTAATTAATTATATGATACCAAGTGGTCAGCCCTAAGCACAGATAGACAAACATAGACTCAGACACGGACACAGACACTTACATACACAACACTATAAAAACTCAGTTGGTTGTACGTATGTGTGTATATGAGTTCATGTGTGTGTGTGTGTAATGATAATAACAAAGGAAAAGGTCATGAGTTTGAGATGGAGCAGTGTATTGGACATAGGAGGGGTTCAGGAAAAAGAAGCAATGGGGGAAATAATGTAAATGCATTATAATGTAAATATAGATTATACAGTATGTACAGTATTATAATGTAAATACAGGAGTGTGTGTGGCAGGGTGGGAAAGAATCATGATAAGAAAGAACAAGTTAATTCTGTAAAAGATAACACTTGATTTTCATTGCTCTGGTGAACAGCACAGAGCAACCCCAAATGTAGAGGTATTCCTATCTAGAAGCAGAATTCACTGAGGCAGAAGGGAGATTCTCACTGCACTGCTCAGTAATACCCGAATACAACCAAATGAAACCACCACCACCCCTCCCCCCCCCCCCCAAAAAAAAAAAAAAAAAAAACATTGGGAGGCTCTTTAAGCCCAGTGAGGGTAGTTTTGCATAGGAAAGCCACAAAACTAAGGAAACTGGCATATCATTTGAGTCCGAACTCCTTACGTAAATAGCAGGAGCTGGCAGACATAAGGAAAAAGACAGCTAGCCAGTCTGGTTCACTTGGTCATCTCGAACTATCTTCAGAGCCTCGACCAGCTTAGTCACTGTGTTATCTGCCAACCCCTATGTTGTTATAGCCATGCGGAATCTGTTTTGTCATATCTTGGGTAAGAAATTTATCGATGACTTGGGAGGGATGTGTTATTTTTGAAAAAATCTTTCTCAAAAGAAGATTATAAGGGAGCAACATTTGTGTAGTTTAAGGCTGTTTTCCTTTAGAGGAAAATTGAGAAGTACTAACAGCGTAATTACTTGAATTAAGGAAGTAAGAAGCCATTGCACTGACTTTGAACAACTTTTTTTTTTAACTTCCTGCAAAGAGGACCCTTTACAGTATTTTTGGAGAAGTTAGTAAAACCGAATCTGACATCACCATTTAGCAGTGCATGTAGCTAGCAAGTGGTTTGTTCTTAGGGTAACAGAGAAGGAAACCTGCTCCCCATCTGATAAGACAGAGAACAAAGTAGGCATTCGTTTCTTTTATTTTTTGACTTAGCTTTGCAGAGACAAACTTCTAGGGAGATAATCATTATTTTGCCTTTCAGGGGGACGCTATTTCTTAGGGACACTGCTGATCTCCAGATATGGCCATGTATTTGTGGCTCAAGCTTCTGGCCTTTGGCTTTGCCTTTTTGGACACAGAAGTATTTGTCACAGGTAAGCACATCCATATTTGTTTTTACTGCCTCATATTTCATTCCTTTTTCAGGGAAGGCTGGTGTGAGGTGAATATTTTTAAAAGTTGTGTGGGATAGATAGTAAGAACGTCCGCTGCTACTCCGTAGTCAAGCTTCTAATAGCTCAGAGAAACAAGACCTACCAAAGGGCAGCAACATTGTTTCTGCTCAAAAGACATAAGTGTTTGGGGGAAGATGATACAACTTAATAGGAAAGCTGTCTCTGTTTTTATTTGCAAACTGTTCAAGGATGTTACTAAAGCAATAAACTTGAATCCACGTCTGCCACAGTTAAAGGAATTGTTAAGTACGTCAGTTTTTATGATTTTGATAAAAATATGAATGGTTTAAAATCATGAGACAGATTTGGTTGTGTGCAAGCCAGTCTCTTGAGACAAGAAGTTGCTTCCTCAAATGTTGATGATTATTAAAATAGGGTCTCAAATGCTTGGCTCCAGAAAGGCTCAAAAATGTTAGGTGCTTTTTAAAAGTTAACTTTTCATGTTATCTTATCCAGAATGAGTTTTGAATTAATAAATTTAGTTACTCGATAATGGCTTTTATGAATTTTGCTGTGGAAATTCTGGTAGAGCCACCGCCCTTCCTGGGTGATGGGTAGGTAGCACAGCCTTGAAGAAGCAAAAATGTTAAAATTCCCAAGATTCACACAACACTGTGTCCTTCAGGACAGTATAAACAAGAGGATGCTGCTTACTTGCTTAAGTTCAAGATCTTTCCACACTTCTGGTCTGGTCAATAAATATTTCTTGAGTAGTGTTATTTTGGGATGTGAGTTTTGTTGATAGCGTTTCTCCTTATAATGTTTAATCTAAGATAATTTTAAATAGAAAAAATAATCTTATCAGAATTCAATTTAAAAATTTTCTTATGTTTTACTCCTCTGATTTTCTTCTGAAACACATAGCACTAACATGATTAATGTATGTTTTGGGTCATTTATGAGCCTGGAAAAGAAATACAGCCTGAGATAACTTTCTTGTTGATGTCATCACAACAAGCTTGTTTTGCGTTTGAATTGGATTATTAAAAATCCATTTAGGTAAACTGTGAATTTTCTTGGTTCAGGTTTCCTGCATAAAGATGATTTTAAAAGATACACAAAGCCACAGAAATTTGTCACAATTCACAAACTATTTCTCATGCAGTCATCCCTCTATGATTTTTTTTAAACCTAAAGAAAATTATGAAGAAGAATTTAAGGTTGTGTATATGAATTTTGTCATAAATCAGCATATTTCCACTGTAAGTATTCTCTCAGGGAAAGTTGACAATTCTTTTTAAATGAGTGTAAAAGAATCCTTCAGGTAGCAGAGCAAATCACCCCTGAATTATAAATCAGGCTATTTAACATTTTTTTTTTTGCCCAAGAAGCATCTTTGAATTCATTTTCAAAATGTGTATGAAGGGATCTAGAAACCTTTAAATTCACTTTGCTAAATATTTTATTCAATAAATAGAAAGGTCATTAATCAATATATAGATAGTAGATAGTTGATAGATAGATGACAGTTTTGGGAGACCAAGTTTACCACAATTGCTCCAATAATACAGAGGGTAAATATTTTTCTACAGGACACTGATAGTCCTCCTTAACATGTATTTTTAGTGTTGAAAATACATACACTTACATAATCATTTGTAATAAAAAATGGTGTTTAGCATTTCAAGACACATTTTTGATTTAATGTTGAGAATTTATTAAAGCTTTAGATTATATACTTTTCTTTTTTAAGCAACAAATGACTTAGTCCTACATTTTATTTTCATGCATTAAGTCAGTATCTATAGGAAATAAACTTTCAGGCAGCTCCTTTTTATTATATGCCCCAGAAAAGTAAAGAAAAACAGCAAAATATAAATGTGATATCAATGGAAAAGACACACAACTCCAGCATTGCATTTAGTTTCTGAAATCCACACGAGAACAATATCAAATTTGAACTTCTGGGCAACAGTGATGCTGTGTTCACATTTACAAAATGTCTCTAATCTCTTTGTTCGGTGCCTCTTTGCCATGACAGCTAGACACTGAATGCTTGTTTATAACTTGTGATTCTAAGGCACAGTGATGGAGTAGAGAGTGCAGGTAGAGTGCATGTTTTCTACCCCTCGTAAAGTCCTAATGCTAGGTCTGTCTAGCCCCTTCCCGTCACCTAACGGCTGAAGGTGTCTTCGTCTGTGCTGTGAACAGTGGGCATTGAGTTATGTTATGAGTCATAACAGTGAGAACTCATTTCCTGATCACAATTCTTAATTCTCCATCAATATCAAAATATCTCATGCAACAAGTATGTACTTGACCTCGCACACCATAAGCATTTGATGCAAATTATTTAATGAATTTGATAAGCACTCCTGTTAAGTTCTAAAAATAACAGGGGAGCCTAGGCTATGGGAATGGCGACTTACTACTTAATTTTTTTCTTTTCTTTTTTTAAATTTTTTTTTATAGTTAACAAGTTTTTCATGACCCTTGTCATTGCTAGATTTTGAAAAGTACTTTGTTAGAGGAAAGAAAGATGGATTAGAAAGGAGGAGTTACTCTGTCTTGACTGACACTCTGAGCACAGGGTTGGAGTGGTAAACCTCAGGCAGCTGCCTTCTCTTCACTTGGATATCTTTCCAACACTGTCAATGAGTGTGGCATGCAGATATTTCTACACTGATTCCATTCACATACATACTGACATATATACTGACCTATAGACTAGCAGGCATAACATATATACATAGTGCTTTGTTTATATGTTGTTATCATCTATCATGTCTGTCTTTACTAGATATCTACATACACACAATTACCTGTTCAATACTGAGGTTTTATGAACACAAGCCTTCAGCGGGTTTATTTTATTTTATTTTATTTTATTTTATTTTATTTTATTTTATTTTATTTTATTTTATTGTTGGTCTAGATTGATTATATCCTCTGTGCTTGTGAGTTTATTTCCCACTTCCATACTAATCCTTCAGAAATGGAAAAGCTCTTTTTCTAAGTGTAGTCATTCACATGCTCCACAAATGACTTTAAAAAAAAAAAAGAACAAAAAACAAAAACAAAACCTATGTGTCCCCACATCTCTGTTGAGAGTACCTCAATTCTAGGCTTCAGTTTTTCTTTTGTATGTAACATTATTACAGTATTTTTTGACCAGTCTGAACCTCATTCTTTCCTTACATTTTAAAGTATTAAAATGGGGAGCCCTTCTGAGATTTCCCTTAACAGCTGTAGTGTCTGCTTTAAAGCCAGCATTCACCGTATACCATCATGACCATCATTCTGCCATGCGTGCAAATAGTAGCGTTGTTTCTGTTCTCCTCTCCTCTTCCCACATTCCTCTTCCTGAACAGCTTTTCTCTATTCCCCTTCACTCCCCTCCTCTCCCCTTCCCTCCCGTCCCCTCCCCTCCTCTCCTCTCCTCTTCTCTCCTCTCCTCTTCTCTCCTCTCCTCTTTCTCTTCCTTTTTTCCATGACTGATTCAAAGAGAACAAGTGGGATCTGGTTTCTACTTCTAGTTCCTCTACATCCTCCAGGCCTTTAAGGTTTTCCATGAAAATCCTGTCCTCCTTGACACTTTCTCCCTCCTTTCCCTTGAATCTGGCAGTTATGATGGTGAGGATAATGGTGGTGATGATGAAAATAAATGAAGTTGTGTTTTTACTGTCTGTGCTCCATATTAGGAAAGAAACTATGTATTGTGCCTTTCTGAAATTCTGTGTCTGGATTTAGGTCAGAGTTCTGGTTAGTTTATGAGTATCTAATGGAATTCCTTAATAAAAGTATTGAGAATAACTGTAGAGGAAGAAGAAGAGGAAGGAATGAGAGGAAAGAGAGAAAGATGGGGAGGGGGAAAACTCTCAGAAAGCAAGGCCAGAAAGAGAAAATGAACAAATAAAAACTGTCAAGAGGCAAACTAAGAGAGTGGAGACAGCAATTTGTCATGATTGCATAAAATTAATTTTAATTAATATCTTTAAAGTTTGACCTTTTTTGTAATTTACCCCTTTCATATCCATCTCATTTCTTGTCAGGAAGTATATTCCCAATTACATAAGAATTCATGGCTTGAGAATATTTTTATTTCTTCCTTGAAGGGTTTTTGCTAATGTCTCGGTGGATGGGATTCATCCTTCAGACACAGATGCCCTTGGGAAGGGAAGTCAGGATGGAAGAGGGAAATGTGGTCTTTGCAAACACTTGTTTCCGTGCTCGTATTGCTGTTCATAGGTTTCCCTCAAAGGCAGATGGAACATACTGGACACACAAAATATCAAAGAACCTGGGAGTCATCTCTCCCCATTTGGTGGGACACTGAACACTAACCAGGGCAGACAAACAGTACATCCTCATAACCAGCATGATTCTTTCTGTTGATGAATGCAACATTAATGAAAACAAAGCTTCATATTCAGGCCATGCAAAGTGAGCTCAGGATGGTAAAACAGGAGGAGACTTTCCATCACCTCAGACATTAATCTGTTTAGTCACCATACTATACAATTATTTATAAAGAAACTATGATGAATTCCCTTTCTGTCCAGACTTACATTACATATCTTTTTCAGTGCTAGACACCAACCCCGTAGCAGTTGCCTGTCACTTAAGAATTAGGCTTGGCTTCTGATCACACAGAGATGGAACTGTTTAGAGATGAAACAAAATAAAAATTAAACTTTTCAGACTATTCACTTAGCGACATGATACGCTATATGTTGGCATGGCACATCCAATATATAAAAATAAAATTTACAGTGGTCATTGAATTCTGTGTTCTCAGCCTTAGCCAATATTTAGATTCTAAAATATCTAATTATTGTTGAAGGATTTTAATGCATTCATACTTAAATATTGATGATTTACTTTGAATTCTATCTCCCAACACAGCCTTAGAGATGATAATTGTAAGCAGAAAACTACATGGGCACCACACAAAATAGAAAAAGAATAAATAGAGGCAATATGTCTCCTTTTCTCCTTTCTGGGATTAATACAAATGTGTATAAAACTGATGCTTGAAGAAGAAATAAGAATCTTTCAGTGTCTAATCTGAGTTACTTCAATTGAGTCATTTGTGAAAGAAAATGAACACCATTTTCATTTTTTTTTTTTTAATTCTTCATTACGGGCCCACGCTCGAACAAATTGGAATGTGTTTTCTAGCACTTAACTCTATATGTGTAAAACATATAAAGTGGAAAAGATAATTCAAAAATTTAAAGTGAAAAAGACATTTCTCTAATTAAATTGATCTTATGTGTATCATAGTAGTGATAAAAATTGTAATAAAAAAGCAATAATATCCAAGTGAAAAATGATTAACATCCATATGGAAAAAAACCCTATTTCCCCACTAAAACTGAAGCAACTGCAAAATTAAAAAATCCACTCAAATCAGTCCTTAACAGCAGTGATCACTCCCACTGGACTGAAGACAAGAGCGGAGGGTAACTAGTTCTTCATCCTCACAGGGATTAGTTGGTTAGGGGGTGCACTGGCGGTCACCGAGGCAGATACAGCTCTCTGCACCTAACACATTTGTCTTCCTATTCAGTTCAGTGAATCCTAATTAAATAACGGTTATGCCAAGAGATATCATCAAAGTTCTGGTGATAAAACATGCTCATTGTATTTTAAGTGTTCTCACAGAGAAAATCCAGAGTACTTATCTTCTGAATATGATAAGGTGTGAAACAGAAGCAATTCCACACTGGGAAATTCCATCACACTTGGAGAAAGAAACATTTTTAAAAAGCTAACTATATAGATTCTATAACATGAGTATATATGATTTTCCATTTTTTGACAATTTCCTCATCTGTAAAGTATCATATAAGCATTAAAAATGTACTATTCATGAACACACTTTGAAAACTATGCAATATTTTCTAAACTTTTCCATTTTATCCATGCTGTCCAGTGAAATCTCAGTGCATATCTCTTTGACCCATTCCCATTCAGTAGGTTCCAAGGTGGCAGAAAATATTAAGACCATATAACCTTGGTAGTAAGGATGTTATAGCTTGATTTTTTTAATAAAAGAAATATTCCTTTAGACAATAACAGCACATCTGAGTTTTCTTTAAACTTCAGATGAAGTTCTCATTAAGTCAGTTTAATTCCCAGGGCATTTTTTAAATAGCCTGTGTTCACAATAATCATCTTTTCCATTTTTATTTTTCTGAATCAATGTTCAACAGCATAACTTTCATTTAAACGTTGCAATCGCCTGTACCATTACATGCTTGAATCAATTTTATTCACCTCAAATTGTGCCAATTGCTGCTTGTACCTCTGGGGATTTTACTTGGCGGCCCTTATTTTTCTAAATATAATTTTGCTAAGCAAGCAATAAACATAATTTTTAAAATGTTTTAATTCTTTTTTTTTTTAACAAGAAAAACTTTCTAAGGGTTGAATCAGCCACTGTTAGATTTTTAATTTTATTTTTGAGTTTCACTGTCACAGAGAATACTCAAAATCCATTTTTTTCATGTTTTCTCAAGCTTCTCTGGGGCAGTGTGAGCATTCTGAAGCATCGGTTGTTCATTCCTGGTCATACTGTGAGGCGAGGGCTCCTTGATTCATCTTGAGGTTTTTTTTTTTTTTTTTAAGAAAGAATTTTTATTAGGGTAGCTAATGAGAACGGAACGTCATTTGTAAGACTTCTCTCAGCTAGGATTAGTCTGATCAAGGACCGCCCGTTTGCACTGTATTCTGATGATGCTCCTTAGACTAGTTTCTTACTCCGCGGTGGAGCAGTGACTATGACGGTAGGAAGCATCAAAGCTTTCCGCTGTGGCTCCAGGCGGTTAGTAAAATCGAAAGCCGTTAGCATCCTGTTGGTCCTTCCGCACATCTGCACCACTATCCGTACCCACACTGTTGTTGTAAGCTGGATTTTCAGAAGAAAATTTTCCCTGCCTCTCAAAGGTTGGCCACACTCCCTTTTCATCTGTGTGTATTTTTTCCCAAGTGAGCAAATTATAGTAGCTTTTCAAAATTTAGCTCAAAAGTCATATTCCTGGAGCTGTTTCAGCTCTCTGTTACAGTCCATGCTATGAGCATTCTGTCCTGAAGGGTCTGTAGGGGTGCCCTTCCTTCCTCCCTCTCCTTCTCCCCATTGATCCCTGTGTCCACATTACTACCTCTTTCTCTCCATCCTCACTGAGGCCTGTATCTATCACTGGGTGTTATCTTATTTACCAGCCTCAACTGGTCCCCAGGGCTTGCTTTGCAAAGGGGTGGGTAGTCTATGAGTGTGTTCCTGCCCTATACATATAAAGCACTTAACAATTAATGTAGACCCTGTCCATTTATTATTGTTTGTGTAAATTACTCAAAGTGAGATTTTCTGCTTCGAGTCAATAGGAATGTCAAGAAATAAAAGAAAATGTAGACTCTAAAAATTATGATTCCCCCTCTTTTGATCACATGCTATGACAAAAATACTCTGTTTTTCTCCCTAAGTAAACTGTTATTGTTTGAGACAAATTGAGGAATGCAGAAATAAATCAACAAACACGAGTAGAATAAAGGTGAGATTTTCAGAACAAAGAGAAGTTGTAGATTATTGGCACTCAAGACCTGAAATATTCCCTGTATCTCAAGTAACCATGTCAATTGAATTCATTCATGCATATAATTTGTGAATATGATCAAGTATTTGATGAGTGATTTTTCCACATAGCATCCAGGAAAGTCATACCTTCCACTGATCCATAAAGTTTGTTATCTGCAGTATGCTGGCTAAGGGGAAAATTTAAGTCTTTCCTGTTTCCTACCCCAGACCCAATGGTTCAACCTCAAAGTAGTAATACGTTTTGCTGCAGATAATTATTGGTGGTGATAACTTTTATAAATACAATTTATTCTTAAATCACTATTTTAAGACACAATACTAAAAAACCAAAGAAAAGTTCTGTTTTTGTGAACTGTCTTCGGGTCACCAGTAAAACTGTTTTGTTTTGTTTTTCCTGTAGACATTTCAGTGGAAGATGTTTAGAACTTCCAATAAATTGTGCAGATGATTAGATATTTAAGAAAAAAAAAAACTGGTGGACACTAAAAGGAACCAGGCAGACACTGTAATTTGCTTTCCTTGTCATATGATTTGTTCTGAGAAAAAAATTACATGGAGAAGTCTTAAAATAGGCATCCGTCCATTCTACCACCTAAACAGCTCCTGGCCTAGTTTGATTCCAGAGTGATGTTTCAAAGTCACAAGTGAGGACTGGGTCCTGGGAAGGCTCCCATTTTAACCTTGGTTTATCTGATCTTCAGCATATTTATTTAGTGTTAACTCAGTTTTGTTGTGCTCCAGCTCGGTAACCAGCGACTTAAAGGCACGACAATGTTCATATGTAAACCAGCAGGAAGAAGTGGTAGCTGGCCATCTCAGAGGTCCTCGGTCTGCATTATTCACCACTGGCCCACCAAATTGGTTCAACTCCTTCCATGCATATTGATCACTGAGGCTTGCACATTTTTGCCAAAATCTAGCTCATCCAAGATTGTGTTTCTCTGATAAAAACACAAAAAACAAAACCAAAAACAAGTAAGCAAACAAAAAACCATCTTTGGTTAATATGTGTTTGCCACAAATGCCAATGACACCCAACTGATAGAGGAGTATTATGATGAGAACTTAGAGGGTGAAGATGCACAGAACTGAGTCTGTCATAAGGTGAGTGATATGAGGAAAATATGGACACCTCCCTGTTTGGCTTGCCTTTGATATTACACAAAGTGAAAGAGATTGAGTAATTTGCTCAGGCGTCTGATTTTTTTTTTTTTTTAAGTACAAGGGAAGTAATTTGACCTTTGTTAAATACTTTGATCGCAGAAAACGCACGATGCTCTCTTCTTGCTCCAGGAAGTACAGGCACCAGCTCATTTTTCCAGTCAGCCCAGAGCAAAGCAGATTTATCCCACAGTGGCACTGCCCACATTTCCAGCCCAACAGTGTATTAACCGAAGGCTTAATGCAATAAATACAGATGGTCAAACAGAACAATCTAAGTCACCTATGTTGGCTTCTTAGAGATGAATTTCAAAATACCCTTCTAACCTGTAAGGTCACATGCTAACTTCTGCCCTGTAAATCTTCACTATGTCTACTTTTCAATGGCCTGGGCTGGTATACTCTGAATTTTTCTGTGTCTACTTTAGATATGATCTAAACATAAAAGGGTTAAAAGTAAACATTTAGCCATGCCCATGCTATTGGCTCAGAGTCTTGGTTGGGTGAGGCTGCGACACACACAAGAAAGTAGACAAGCAAGAGTCTGGGAGCTGAGCATGGTAACACAGGATAGATGTCAGTAATGTCAGGTTCAGTCATGTGCTGGCAAAGCCCGTCTTAAAATAGAAGAAATAAGGTAGATTCCACTCTGGGTCTGCTGCCGTGAATACCGTGGAAATTACACATGGCAATCTCAATTCCTTCAGATCTGAATGGGAATAATAACAGGAAACACTAAGTGAGAAAATCTATTCCCCGAGCCAGTTGCTTGCAGAGTCCTCCCTATGGATTAGAAATTGTTCTAGAGAAGAAAAGGCACTCCCTGCTATACAAAAGGTGCCCTTATGTGAGCAAGAAGAAATGACTGAGAAATAGTCACACATTAATAAGTACCATAGAGAAAGTTAAACAGTGTAGTATAAGGCCAACGGTGCCTGCTGCTTTAAATGGAGTAAGCGAGGAGGAGCCTCTAGAGGACAAGTCAGTGACTGAGCCACCTGTTGACTGGCATGGAGGGGAATATGGTGTGAAAAGAGTTTTTCAAGTGTCTGTGTTAGAGTAAGCAGGGTCCTGTATTATACGAAGTACTGTGCTTTAGGCAAAGAAAGGTCAAGCATGAGCAGAAAGATGAGGAGGAGACAAGTCTATATCTCACCATAAGTCGGGCCAGGACTTTAAGGCAGAGGCAGGCAGAGCTCTGTGAGTCTGAGTCCAGCCTGGTCAACATAGTGAGTACCAGGACAGTCAGGGCTATAAAATGAGACCCTGTTTCAAAACAAAACAACAACAACAACAACAACAACAACAACAACAAAAAGAATTAACCAGAAATATGAGAAAATACTATTTGGAGTCTTTAGGAAGAGGACCATCTATATTTCTGGGTTAAATACACTACCCTGGATGCTGTAATGAAAAACAGGTTGTATTTAAATCAATCCTAGAACAGGAAGGTGTGGAGGGGGTGGCGCTGGGCATCGGGGACGTAGACATTTACATAGAATCAAGGAAAGCAGCTTTGCAAAAGGTACACAAGCATCACAGAAAATGATCCCAAAGAGGAATGATGGGGAGATGAGACAAGCAGTGAAGAGAAAAAATGTGTTTGCCTTACATGAGCGTGAAGGACTTAACACACTCATCGGTGTGCAATGAATAGCATAGCATTTAAGTGCTCATAAAAATCTAAAATCCTGCCTCTTCTTAAAAGGTGTGACAGAGGAGTAATTGTGACACCCTCTGTAGAATGTATTTTGTCTTCAAGCACTCAGATGAAAATACTTCAAAATACCTTTTCCTAAACATGCAGCTGGCTTAGAGCCTTGTTGTATTTGTTTTGCTTTTGTTATTGTTTAAAAGTTGTTTAAAACAAATATTAAATCCATTTTGTTGAAAAAATTGAAAGTCAATTGGCTATCAAGTTGGCAGGTGTTAGGTAGAAACTGACACCCTTGATAATTATAAATCATGCTCATGGGAATAAATCTTTTAACAGGTGACTAATGTAATACATGTATCATTTTGACTTCAGGCATGGTAGGGGTTCTTTGTTTGGTTAGTTGGTTTGGTTTGATTTGGTTTGGTTTGGAGTTTTGATTTTACTACAACTTGTTTTTGTCCTCATTGGTTAATTAATAATAAGCTAACTTTGGGGGGGGGGGGGAAGAAAGAGCAGTTCCTAGCTCAACATTCTCCAGTGCTGCCTCATTGCCTTTATAGAAAAAATTCTTCTACTTATGTTTCCAGATATGTATGCAATGTACCAGTAGCATATTCTAAAATGAAATAGCTATATTTAATTTTCCTTGTTCTAATATTAAATACTAAAATAAAGGAAGAATAAATAGGGAAAGGGAAGTGAAGGAGGACGGAGTGTCTGTATGCCTGGTCTGTACAAACTGCTTCGTGTGCATTTGCAGTCTGGGATTGCTGGGCGTCAAACCCAGGTCCGTATTCACTCTTGGCAAGTGCTCTACCACTGAGCTAAGTTCCTAGGCCCTTGGCCATTAATTCAATTAGGAAAGCCACATATTTAAACTTAAAGAAAGAGTGATCTAAAAGTTTTTGGCACTTATTTTATTTATTGTGTTTTTCTTACATTGAAAACAGACACTAAATGCTTTGGCATTTTTTTTTTTTTTTAGATTGTCTGTAATAAGAATCACAAAATGACACTCGAGAGAGAAAATAATGCAGTTTTCTTACCCCTATTTGATTTTCATGTAGCTATAAAGGAGCAACTTGGGCACATCTGCTTAAATCCCATTTGAAAGAATAATCAGGAGAGCAAATGAAGGAGGGATAGAGGGAGTCAAATACCACAGTGTTTGAGAAATCATTACACAGGTAGTCTCTGCCAACTGTTTAACCAAAAAGTATGGTGACTACAATGTAGAAAAAGCTACACTGCATAGCATAAAGTATGTGTAAGCTTAGGAATTCTAAGTAATGTGTTCTCAAAAGTTTTAGCTCAATTACATGCACAAGTTTTTGTTTCAGGGATAAAAGTGTGAGGCATAGATATCATTCTGTTGAAATGATAGAGGAATGCATTCTTTATAAATGTGAACAGCTGTGACTGGCCCTTGCTGGGTGGCCATCCTAGCACAGATGGAACCCAACAGACCATCCAGAGGCTCTGGAGGAGGGTGGTTCTCGTACTGGAGAAGATGAAAGATTCTTCCAGGTTGACGTATTAGAGGAAATCACCAAAGCCTTTGAAACAGCAGATTTTGTCTTTTCTGAGCATGGACAGTGGTTTGTGAGGGCAACTAGAAGGGATGGAAAAACCTACATGGAGGATGGCCAGCGAGAGATCAAAGCCAAGTGGAGCCTCAAAGCTCTGGAAGTGAAACAAATCGGATACAACATGAGGAGGACTTCAAAGATGGGGAACAAGATCATAAAAATAGTTTGAGTTGTCAAGTCTAAGATGTGTGCCAGTTTTGTCACATTCTGTTTCCGGGAGTGCTGTAAGATGGAAGATACTTTTTATTCATGTCAATTTAATTATACATATCTTCCATGAATCTCAACTAATTTATAAGAAAAAAAGGTATGTACCATGCGTGAACAAAAATCCCTGTTCTTATTCTTTCAATAGAAAACATTCACTTAGCATCAATTTCATCAATTATATTTTAAAATAAGAGATGAGTGCAGAAAATCACTGTGAAAGCACTTCATAAGTGTAATGAGTGGCACAAAATCAGGGACAGTACAGTATTTATGTATGTGGCAATTTATAAAGGGATTAGAAATTCTGTACTTACTAATATATATGCAGGTTCCATTTGGTTCTTCAGAGTCATGGCATAAGTTGGAATCTTGATTTAAAAAAATATGTATTTTCTCAGACTGTTACTGCAACCAAGGACTATTCATGGATATAACCTACAACACCTGCTCAAATGTAGCCCATGGCAGATCGGTCTCCAATTGGGTTACCTAGTAAGGGGAACAGGGACTAACTCTGACATGAACTCAAGTGTCTGGGTCTTTGATCTCCTCCCTCTGAGGGGGAAACAGCCTTGCCAGACCATAGAGGCGGACAATGCAGCCAGTCCTGATGAGACCTGATAAGCTGGGGTCAGATGGAAGGGGAGGAGGACCTCCCCTATCAGTGGAGTTGGAGAGGTGCATGGGAGGAGATGCAGGAGGGAGGGTGGGATTGGGAAGGAATGAGGGAAGGGGCTGTAGCTGGGATAAAAAAAATGAATAAACTGTAATTAATATAAAAATAAAAATTTAATAAAAAAGCAATAGTTTGTCTTTCTAAGTGAGGATTGATCATCTTACCCCGGGTCCTCCTTCTTGTTTAGCTTCTTTAGTTGTACAGATTTTAGTATATTTATACTATATTATATGTCTAGTATCCACTTATAAGTGAGTATATACAGTGAGGGATACCTCACTCAGGATGATCTTTTCTAGTTCCCACCATTTACCTGCAAATCTTATAATTGTCTTGTTTTTAATTGCTGAGTAGTATTCAATCGTGTAAATGTACTACAATTTCTGTATCCATTCCTCCATTGAGGGACATCTGGGTTGTTTCCAGGTTCTGGCTATTACAAAAAAAGCTGCTACAAATATGGGTGAAAGGGATGGACATTGAAAGTAGGAGAAAACAAGGAATAGGACTGGAACCTACCACAGAGGGCCCCCGAAAGACTCTACCTAGCAGTGTATCAAAACAGATGCTGAGATTCATAACCAAAACTTGGGCAGACTGCAGGGAATCATACGAAAGAACGGGGAGTTAGTAAGACCTGGAGAGGACAGGAGCTCCACAAGAACCAAATATATCTGGGCACAGGGGTCTTTTATGAGACTAATTATCCAACTGAGAACCATTCATGGATATAACCTAGAACCCCTGCTCATACATAGCCCATGGCAGCTCAGTATCTAAGCGGGTGTCCTAGTAAGGGGAACAGGGACTGTCTCTGACATGAACTCAGTGCCTGGCTCTTTGTCCTTCCCCCCTCCACCCCCGCGAGGGAGGAACAGCTTTGCTAGGCCACAGAGGAGGACATTGCAGCCAGTCCTGATGAGACCTGATAAGCTAGGGTCAGATGTAAGGGGAGGAGGCCCTCCCCTATCAGTGGACTTGAAGAGGAGCATAGAGGAAGAAGAGGGAAGGAGGGTCAGATTGGGAGGGAATGAAGGAGGGGGCTACAGCTGGGATACAAAGTAAATAAACTGTAATTAATATAAAAATAAAATTTTAATTAAAAACAATAGTTGATATGATATTCTTTAAATCAAAATAGAAAAAAATGGAATGCCCAGCTATTTTAATGTAGATTCTTATCCTGAAATTAATCTGTTTTAAAATCATTTATATTTGCTAATAAACAACATGTAAGAAAAAATGAACACAACTCACAAAACACAGTTTTGTGCAAACTTGGCTATAGTTTATATTTGGTCAGTGTTTACAAAAAAGAAACTTTTTATAGATGTATTGTTTATTTAAAGACTAATTGCTATAATTTGGAAGAAATTGTTTATATAAATTTATTTGTGGCAAAAAAACCCTCCAACACATGGACGTATTCAGCTATTACTCTATCCCATATGATTAAATTGAAACAGAAAGTTTTAGTAATTTTAAAACAAAAGTAAGACATGTTTCATTTAAAAAAATCTCTTTTGGGGGTGAATTTCCTCAGACTGTCACATTTCCAGGGTTATCAGGCACCAGGATTTGCTTGTTATTCTAGGCCACTATTTTATAGACTGAACACCTGGATCTGCTAAGAATAGGGCACTTCTCCTCCACCCCAGTTTTTCTTTTTTCTTTTTTTTTTCTTTTTTCTTCTTTTTTTTTTGTGTGTGTGTAGGAAAAAAGGAAACTTTAATTGTAGCAACAAATCAATGGCAAAGATACAACATTTGTTTCCTAGAACCTTGTAAGAATATCAGCAAATGAGCAAAGAACCAGTGGGAGCATGGCAGCTGCAGGGCAGAGGTGATGGGGTGAATCGGGAGGGATCCCGGAGACTTTGTAACTGTGATGTGTAATGGATACTGTTTGAACTATCAGTGACTTGTTTGATGTTGCTTACTGTCTTAGATACTTTATATATGTTACTGATAAAGTTTTGTATTCAAATATGTGTTATCAACACAAAAAGCTTGAGGGCCATTGTCAAGGAGCTTCTTGTTTCTCTTCTTTGAGAGCTAGTTTGTTGACTAGTCTATATAATGTGAGGATCACCTTCATAAGTGGTCTGTAGAATCACTCTGTCCCATCTCTTTCTGACATTTTGAGCAAATTCACAGCTTTGGAGCTATTTTGGGTAATGAAAAAAAACAGAAACAAAAACAGTGAAGTTTCATGAAACTTGGAACGGATTTTTTACTCCCAGTGTTGGGAATTGAACCAAAGGCCTTGCACAAAGGCAACCACTTTGCCACAGAGGTGAATTCCTAAGATTTCAAACTGTATTTCAATGAACAAGGTTGACCTCTATTGAACCAGTGAGAAGACTAGAAATGGCCTCATAGAGGAGCAGGGATTAAGAAGGTAAGTAGCCAAGTGCATTACCAAAATCATGCTGTGGGGACCATCTCCCCAGGATGCAGGCCTGGCACTCCAATGCCATCAGTATTCTCTGTCTTGCTTGAGGCTTTGAACCAGTTTATGACTCATAGGCAAAAGCAACCAACGGAAAGAGCCTGTGGCAAACACTTAGATGCTTTGGGATCAGAGAACAGGGATAAAGAATATCTTCCTCCCCTTGGTTTGCTGGTAAAAGGCAGTACAGTTTCTTCTAATACAAACAATGTTTAAATGCATGACACAATTGTTCTGAAGAAGTTGGTAAATCTCGGGAGGACAGCAATGGCACCACCACACCCTGTTATCTAGCTTGCTTTCTCCTTTCTCTGTTTAGTTTGTTTGGTATTGCTTATACTTTCATTTAAACTAACTTGTTAGTGAAGTGTCTATTTGGTTTTGTCAATCCACATAGTGACTACAGGTATTTAATTAATTTTGCTGCTTTACAAGTTCACATTTAAAAAAAAAACTAACATACAAAGTATCAGGTGTTCTTACTGTATTTTCATAATATTTAATTTTGGTTGACCCTTCCTTCCCGTACTTTTCTCTCCCAAGTCTTCTGATTTACTTCACCCTCCTTCAAAGCCTCTTCCACCATTTCATAAGCCCTTTTCTACTTTTATGGCCTCTACCAACCCTCACTTGTACATAAACACACATTTGTATAAATTAGAAACTAGAATCTGAATTTGAAGGCCAATACACAGCTTGCTTTCTGAGCATGGCTCACTCCATTCGACACAATGTTTTAAGGTTCCATCCATATTTCTTCTTCACCAGTTGCATATATGGATAAATGCTGATTTGCTTTCAAAATCCTAGCAGCATGCTGGAGAGTGTTCCTGCTCTGTGGGGTAAGGATAAAATGACACAGATAAGCCACTTCAAATTGCCCATTTCACCTTAGTGCTCTTATTCACCTTGTAAAATTTTATAACTATGAAATCACACACTGAGAAAAAAATTATAGAACATAAATGAATGATTCAACAAATAATTCTTGCTTACAGATATGTGTGCTTCATGCTTGTTAAGAAAGTGGACACAGTTTAATATCTTTCATTATAACATACAATTAATTGTGCTATATTCAAATCAAATACATTTTAGTTTCTTTTCAAGAAATATTTATTATTTATTACAATTTATTCACTTTTTATCTTGGCTGTAGCCCCTTTCCTCCTTCCTCCCAGTCCTACCCTCCTTCCTTCTTCTTCCCCTTTGCCCTCCCTTAGTCCACTGATAAGGGGGAACATGCTCTCCTACTATCTGATCCTAGCCTATCAGGTTTCATCAGGACTGGTTGCATTGTCTTCCTCTGTACCCTGGAAAGGTTGCACCCCCCCTCCCAGGGGAAGATGATCAAAGAGCCAGCCCCCGAGTTCATGTCAAAGACAGTCCCTAATCCTCTGACTAGGGAACCCACTTGGAGACTGAGCTGCCTATGGGCAAGGGTTCTAGGTCCTTTCCATGCATGGTCCTTGGTTAGAGTATCATCCTCTTCAGGGGCCCCTGGGCCTAGGATTTTTGGCTCTGTAGGTCTCCTTTTAAATTCATTAAAAAAAACAATATTGATATTTACCCTTAAAGACATTAGGGCTACAGATGTTTTTCTTTATTGTGTTAATTGATTTAAGGTCCATCAAAATGTTGTTAAAATGTCCAGAAGTTCACAATAATGATGACAAGTGGATTGGATTAAAATTCTTTTTATGCAGAAAAACAAACAAACAACGAAAAAATAGTTTATTCTTCTCTTTTCAAATAAATTTAGTGAGTAGATTACAACAGTCAAGTCATAGTTAAGTTTTTAGTCTTAATTATTCTTTTAATTTATAATAAATAAAAGAGATATAAGACACTGTATAATATACCATAAACTAATACAGATTCTTAGTACAAGTTTTGGTTTGTGAAGACACACAGCTATACATTTTCTGTTGTAATGTTGTACCTTAGAACTGTGCCATTTGGTAACCTTTTTATTATTTCCTTTAATTTTGAGATGATAATATAATTACATCATTTCCCTCCTCACCTTCCTTCCTCCAAACTTCCCATATATCTGTCCTTGCTCTTTTCCAAATTCATGGCCTTTTTTTTTTCATGAATTGCTATTATCTGAATGTAAGTACATGTACACATAAAATCCGAAATAAATCCTGCTTTCTCTATGTAGTGTTACTTGCATGTATATTTTCAGGGTTGACCATTTGGTATTGCATAACATTTTGGTGTGCTGTTCCCCGAGGAAGACTATTTCTCCTGTTCTCAGTATCTCTTAGTTGCCTGTATTTTCTTGTGTAGGGCTGAGGCCTTGTGCCCTTGACCCCATCTACTCTGGCCTGTCTGTTGTCGTGTTCATCTCATGTTGAGGCTGTCATGTTGGTGATACTTTATGAATGTATCTTCAATCGATAAAATACAGTATTATTTTCAGTCCCTCCAGAGCTATTTTAATTTTCTCTTACCTCATTTTAACCATGCTTCCTTGGTTATCAGAGAATAAATAACATGCTCTGTAACCTGAGAAAACCAGGTGAAAGAAGGTCTCACAAGGTTCACATGAATGCATGTCTAACAGTAGTATTTTAATAAAAATAAAATTGTATTTGTATACAAAATAATGAGTAGTGACATAAAAGAATTAAATACTTTATTATTTCTAGGTTAAAGTTATTATTAGTTACAGAAGGTGATGTATGCATGCATACTGGAAAAAATTTATATAAAAAATTTGCAATGGACTGGATCTCTCAAAACAATTCAGTTAATCCAGTGCAGTAGTCTTTTGTTTTCATGACCTATTTCTCTCTTATTTTCACGGAGTTTATATTGCACGGATGTAGTCAAAATAATATTTGTACAAAATATAATGGGATAGGAAGAAATGGAAATATCATTCATGGGTATCATTATTTTAAAATGACACATTTACATAAAGTTTGTTGGGTACTGTATGCAATGTTCAATGGGGACATCATATCATTTATAAAAACTTTAAGAGCTCAAAAACATTTACAGGTGAGAAATCTTGTCAGTTGCAATGATATATGAACTAAAAGTAAAAGGAGGGTTAACTATACAGTATTGATATATGTTCACTGTCAGTGAAAATTATACACATACCCACAGCTGTATGTGCTAAAGACATTTTGCTCATTGTTTCATAGAAACTCCAAGTCATAGGCATCCATTAGGCTGTGTTCTCCTTTAAAAGAGACCCCTGAAACCATGTAGCTAATAATTTCAGATAATACTTGTTAGGGAGAGTAAACATGAAGGGTTACAGATGTGTTTCTACTCTTTGCAAATGGAAGAAGAAGGGATCTGTTAGTTTCAGTTTTTAAATTAAAAGATGTTGATTTTCTTTCTTTCCTACCTCTGCCTTTCCTACTCCTTGCTTCTTCCTGGTCCTGGAACCTGTTGCTAGAAGATGAGGGCCTAGTAGAGAGACAGTGGACTAAAAAGGGGCTCCTGAGGCATGTTAGATACCCCACTAGCAGTTAACGCCGGGCCAAAGAGCCAGTCTGCTGAACTCTGTTACACCGACTAACTTCTCATGTGTTGTTCCACCTTCCCTGAGGAAGTTAACTGACTGTGTTTTGCAAGAACGTCACGTCGTGGAGGCGGCTGGGGAGTGGGTACATAAGGGAAGTTTAATTTCTATGAGGTGGGAGTTGAGAGCTCAGATATAGTTCACAGTCTTCCAGATGGACATCAGATCTGAGGCACCACATCCTGTGACTAAGACTTGTTAAAGGGAGGAGACATGTATCTCAGAACAACAGAAAAGAACACTAGACAAAGAGATGAAACCAGAAAAAGGAAAAAAGGTGATTTGGCTTAAAATGGAAGTTTAGTGGTTTGTGGTTATAGGATATGTAAAGTCCACCATGGATGAAATAAGAACATATACTCAGATTGCATGTATGTGTATTCATGTCCATATTAAATGCTTTGGTTTACTTTTTTTTTTCCACAGAGCAAACTTTATGCTCTAATCTGAAACATATAGTTACTGTAACAGTGAAAATTACCCAAGTGTCCTTGTTAATCAATTATTCTCACTTAACTAAAAATAAAGTCCTTGTAGATATTGCCCTAAAACCACACGCATACCTGAGATGAAGTACTTGTGTGTATATCCCATTTACCGGGCAAAATCATTTATAATTTCAATAAATAGTGTTCTCACTTCACACTCTCTTGTTGCTTCTGGATTGTGACTGAGACCAGAAGCAGAAGTTACGAAATTTTATGAGAAATCCTTTTGCTCGTATTTTTTCTCAATTCCCACCAAAATGGAAATAAGAGAAGTCTGTAGATGTCCATTCTTGCTGAGTTCTGGCCCTTAGCCTTCTGCTGTGCTCCAGATCTCCAGCCGCAGCCTCACAGGGAGCCTCTGGACACTTCCAACGGCTGCCCGCCAGATCGTCCTCAGCCTGGCCCTCTTCCTGAGTGGACACAGCTGCCCCCAGCTTCCCCAGGCCACTGGCTCTTGTATATCGATTAAATGTGTCTGGTAGCCTCTCTTTCATAATTAGACAGTCACAGTCCCACTAATGTTGGTGCTTCAAGAATGTGTTTAATTGAATTTAAACTCTATGAACTAGCAGGGTGTGTGTATGCACACATGTGCATGTATCTGTGTGTCCAATTTCTAAAACCGGGTTTTAGATATGGAAAATTTGTGTTAAAAACTAGAAAAAAAATGAGACTTCTTCATGCATGGTGTGGCAGATGGCTTTAAAAAAAAAAAACAAAAAACGATTTCTCTCAGTACTCCTAGCATAAACCCAAATTCCATTTCATCATCTCTTTCATAGGTAAAACTACTGCAATTTGTTTACTAAATTCTTTTTCATGTAATTTTACTTGAATTTTTGTTGAATCTTACTGTGTTTTGTGTGCCTCCTCCTCGGAGGGTATTTTGACTGAGCTCAAGGCCTCGTGCTGACTACACATACACTCTTGTTGGAGCCGTTTCTCCAGCTGCAGATGTGTTTTTAAACCGTGTACTGTCATTATCATTTACATTTCCTGTTCTGTGAAGGTAGTACCTGTTATGGTAAAACTTTTATATGAAGCTTTGTGAAAAATGAACCTGCGTCTGAGGACCAGGGAAAATAGAAGGCTTTCTGCTGTGGGAAAGCCCTCCTCTGCTGGTGCTGGCGTTCTTTTTCCTTCCAGAGAGAATGTTAACGTAGTTTCTGGAATGCTCAGAGAAAGTCCTGAGGGTAGCCTAGACTTCGCTGCCCTTCAGAAGAACTGAGCCCACTGTAACACCTAGATGGCTTTTGCCCTGGAGCATTGAAAATGTTGTCCATCTTGAATTTTCCTCTAGTAGAGTGACCCAGAACATGGTGCTCTGCTGCGCTGCAGCTTGCACCTGCTTCTCTACCCTCAAACTTGCACCTCTAACCACATGCCTATTCGCCAACTCTCACACTAGGTGGGTGAGAACAGCACATTCGGTAAAATCTCCTGCTTTCTTGATTTCTTTCATGATGGAGAAAAAAGAAACCTTAGAGGCCAGCCATCAGAGGCACTGTCTGCAAATGTTCTCCCATCCAGCCTCAGCGCTTCAACATCTTCTAGAGGCTGTTTAAAAAGGTCCAGTTATGATCCTTCAACCACTCAAATGAACTGACGTTTGTGTTCTCAAAATCTAACACTATTAACTAAAGCTGAGGATTCTCAGGTCATTTAGTCAGGACTCCTTGAACAGTCTTCCAAATAGTTTCATCCTCAAACACAGCTGTGAACGCCACAGTTGCCATGTCCATTGTGTGTGTTTTCACCATAAAGACAACAGTTAAAACATGCATTTTCATAATAATAATGCATTTTAATAATAATAATAATAATAATAATAATAATAATAAATCTAAATTTCCAGAACACGTTCTGAAAACAGCACCGTAGGATTTTCTCCTTAGAGCAGCATGGAACATTGGAACATAGCTCCTTCTTCTTATGACAATACTGCAAGCATTTGAACATCCTTATGACATCCTCACCAATGTTACCCTTTCTGAGAACAAAACATCACAAGTTTGCTCTTATTTTCTACTCATTCTGTATTAATCCTTCACTACCTTCCCCATTCAGGTCCTTCTCTACACTAAATTTCAGAACCATTGTTAGTGATGGCACTCTACACTTTTAGGACCTGCTAATTTGACTCCAGAAACAAACGACAAATATGAATCTTCCCCAAACTGGCTATTGAGAAGTTAGCATGTCCACTCTGGTTAGCTATTCATTGTACACATGTAATTTTGAGACATATTTATGGAATGCAATGTGATGGTTTGAATCACACGTAAGTCATATAGTTATCAAATAAGAGTAGTTAGCACACACATCACCTTATACAACTATCTTGTTTTGTGAGAAGAACACTTACAAACTTCTCTTCTGCTTATTTTGAAATGCATAACACATTACCATTAATTATAATCACTTCATGTGTAACAGAACACCGATACTTAGTCTGGTCCCATATACTTGTAACTTCGTGCCTGTCAATCAACCTCTCTTCTCTCCCCATAATCTGATAATCAATATTCTACTCCATTGGTTCATGGGGGCAACTTTTTCTGTATATGAATGAGACCATGTGTTATTTCTGTGCCTGGCTTATTCTCCCATAAGTCAACCCTTTACTATATTTATATGACAAACAGGTGAAGTCATGATCAGCTTATACATATTGAAGCAATATGTTTTCGTGGTATGTTGACCACTTTAATAATAGTGATAGCATAAAAATAATTGTCAAAATATTTGACAATAATAACTAGTTACTGTGCTAGAAGATGTTACTTTAACGAATATATTAACTCATTCACCTAATCTTACAGTAACTCTATGATGAATATGCATTTTTAATTCCCATGTTATATAAGATGTAGGTCATAAAAGTGAGACAATGGAGACTGCATTACTAATGAAGATTTGAACCTAAAAGACTTTGATTTAAGAATCATCAGTTTGAATAGCTTTATAGGATTGGGTTTTGATACATGTGTATGTACATACGTAAGTATAAAAGTGAGTACTTGTATAATTTTATAAAATATTTTATAATTTTATCAAAGTGAATGGATTTCATGGATTTTTTGATAAAAATAAGAAACATGGAGGAAAATGGAAAGACAGAGAAGAAAGGAGAAATTCATTATGGCCACTGAAATGCGTAAAGTATAGTTGCCTCCTTGTATATGTCTGGTTTTCAGCGTTCATCCCAGATGATGTATCACAGACCAGTTTTCCTCTCTCCTTTCAGGACAATACAGCTACAGCAGGCACCTCCAGCCATTTGTCAGTTATGTTTCTATTCTTTTAAACTTCTGCCTGTGGAAATACGGCATCAAAATATTTCATTAGGAAAGTCTGAAATGTAAGGTTTCTCTCTTGATTTTTCAAACCCTCATTCTCGGCCAACTCCTCCTATTGTGCCTCTGGTGTCACAGGGCAGAGTAATCATTGTGCACATTTATGGAGGATAGTTTGAATGAGCCTGGCCTTGGGCCAGAGCAAGAGCTGCTTGCCAAGGGAGGGGGGAGAGAACACCTGTGTCCTTCTTCTCAAGTCTCTGCACTTAGGAAGTGTGCCAAGGACCACCATACCCATGAATGAGGACACTCTGCCACCACAATGGCTCTGCAGGCAAAGTGGAACCTAGCCTGTTTCTTTTGTGTAGTTCTGTAGTACCTGTGCCTGGACCCTGCTGAGTATACCTGTTCCTTTCCAAACCTAGTTAAATAAATTCTCTTCTTTTCAGGCTATCAGCAAAGCCAAAGCAAGCTGCAAGTGGTTACAATTTGAATAATAATGGTCTTTAACTTTTTCTGTGTTTTTTTTTTTTTTTTTTTTTTTTTTTTTTTAATGTAGACTGTCAGGAGAACCTTAGCAATACGGATTCCATTATCTAATTAAATAAGCTTTAAAGCGCTCAAAATATAAAAGGGCACAGATGGGTTTGTTGAAATAGACTCTCTGAGTCCTCAGTCTGAGTAATTCCAGGAGCCAGCAAGTGTCTGCGAAGAGCTGAAGAAGTCAATCAAGTTAGAAGCTTGGTCTAATGACCATTAGGAGCATTGGTGTCATGCAGCTACTCTCAACCCAGATCTGGTGTGATGACTATAGCACATAATTTTGCTATGCAAACTAGTTTGTGGCCATTGAAACAGCAGACTTTATTTATTTATTTATTTACTTACTTACTTACTTGTTGGTTTTTATTTTATCTATCTATCTATCTATCTATCTATCTATCTATCTATCTATCTATCTGTCTGTCTGTCTGTCTGTCTGTCTGTCTGTCTGTCTGTCTGTCTGTGACAGGGTTTATCTGTGTAGTTCTGGCTGTAGTTGACTTACTTTCTAGACCAGGCTGGCCTTGAACTTACAGAGATCTGCCTGCCTCTGTCTCTGCCTCTCAGAGTGTGGGGACTTCAGGCGTGTTCCAGCACACCAGGCAGAAACAACCAGAACTCTTGAATCAGATGTCAGCTCTGTCTCTTCATTTCTTTGGGGGAAGGTAGCTAAATGCTTTGAGCCCATGTTTCTCTAGCTGTAAAGGATAGCTATTTGAGTATCTACTTCTCACGTGCTAAGAAGTAAATTGATTGGCTATCAAAACTATTGAAAGGATATAAATTATCATAGCTGCCATTATTTTTCAATTATTCCTTTAAGTGTTCATCATGTTACCTGACCAGTGACAGTTTCACATGTTTGAGAGCACGGGAGCACAAGAAAAAGAAAATTTTTCTATTTTACTAATTACAGTAAACAATTAAATATTTCCAAAACACACATTTTTTTATATTGCACATGTCATCTAAGAAAAATGTTTGTGTAAGAACAACAATACATGAGTGTGACCAAAAAGTGGAATAAAATTGCTTAAGATATTTTCCACTCCAGGTTTTATATGCTTGTAAGAAAGTAAAGGCATGTATAAAAACACACACAGATACACTCAGAAGATTAGTCTGTGGGTCATGGAGGGAATACAGTCGATTATGTATGTCTGTGGGCAGCTGTGGGAAATAAGGAACAGACCGTCTTCCCACATTTAAAAGGAACTGTATGGAGATGAAAATTCTGCATTTGTCTGAAATACGGGCTTGAAATTAACTCTGCCAAGTGAATCAATGAAATAATTAATATACAAAAGATTAACTCCGTCATCATGGTGAGGTATGTTTACAGCAATAACACTTGTTTTAGCAAGAAGAATAGATCCAAAGAGGCTGTGCGTGAGAAAAATTAAGTCTCTAAGTGCCCTTGAGAGATAAAGTCTGTGCCCTTGTAAGTTTGTGCCCTTGTAAGATTGAGAGCAGCAGGCAGGCCCTACCATTCAGTTCTCAGTAGAAAACAGAACTGCTTCTCCCTGTTTGTCAAGTAGTGTCTTTAATAGCGGTTACGAAGTGGACATGCTGAAAAATCATCACATGACTTGATGCAGTCAGTCTTGAGTGATGCTTGTGCGCGTTCTGAGAGTCCAGGAGGGTCTCAGCTGCACGTGCAGAGCTGCCCTCGCCTTCCCCCTAGGCCTCTCGTTCAGCCTTGCCTGTGTGAAGCTGTCTAGGGGCTGCTTGCAAATATAATGAACTCTCTCTGGTTACCTTCAGCCCTGATTCTTAGCTTGAGAATCAACACCCCAATCTTTCCCTTTCTGGCCCTTGAACTCCTCCTAGAATCTACCGCGTTATGGAAAGGTTCTTTCAACTTTGTGCAACGCTGACTTAGGCCTCTCATTTGGAAAATATATTTCAGATCTGAGGGGCTTAGAGACAGTACCAAGGAGATATTTTTTTTTCTAGAGAAATGCATTTTGTTATTCATAATTTTAATGAATGTCTTTTGACATCGTGCGTACTCTAAGGGTCGGGTAGGTAGGACAGAGGGAGGACTAAGCAGTGAGTTGGCAGTTCCACCAAGGCACTAGATTCCCCTGGAGATGGCAGCACCCTGAAGCCACACCCACCTACAGATACACTATGTAATCACAGTCCACGTCTCTCCAGAAAATATTGTGTCTCCAAGAACAGATGAACCATCTACCAAGCAGCTATAAACCCTTTCCTTGATTCCTGGCTTCCTGACTGCTAAACACAACAGAAACGTTCCGGGGTGAGCATGGCACAGTATTAAACACGACAGCACGCATGGTTACGTATATTTGGCAATGTGTGCCGAATAAGTTCTTACTGATAATTATTGAGGATAAAATGGCCAAAGACACAGACAGGATCAAGAGTTTGAGGCCAGTCTGGAATAATATAAGACCTCTTGTCTTTAAAATAAGATAAAATTATAAAAGAGGAAAATATAGATGGAAATATGGATGAATCTTCCCTTGCCTAGAGAAACATGTGCAGTTTATCCACAAAGAATAAATTACTATTCAATCTTCTCAAATCCTCACATTTAAAGAGACGGGGCATCTGTTTACACAGACCTAACTAACAGAAGCAAAACACATGTATGTGTGAAGTGTGTGTGAGAGTGAAGTATGTGTGTAAAATTGTTTGTGTGCATGCGTGTATTACACTCATGTAAGAAATACAGAATAGGAAAAATGGAGAGGGACTTATGATGAGCATAGTAGGTCCTGAGCAGATTTCTTACTCTTAATACATCTTTACTGGGCTAAGGGTTTTACCGATTATTTGTAAAAATGGTGCATTTTATGATGAAAATAAAAATAACAAAGTCATTTAATAATCTTATGTAGGTAATGTAGTAAATGTAAAACAACAAGAATTTATGTTAAGGTGAGGACAACATTTATGTTAAATGTGACACAAGGGCAGCATTTTAGTGTGCAGGGAGAATAAATGAGAATATACTGAACAGGCTTGATTCCTCAGTAGTAAGACCAGAACCAGACCTCCAGGCACACGCATCCCACCGGCAGGGTGATCCTGATATGGTGTTTTCCACATATGTCCACCATACATAGGCTTTGAAAAATGCTAGGTTTATTTTCTTCCGTCATTATTAGCTAAGTAATTTTATTCCTAAAAGTTGCCTGACCTCTTGGAAAAGTTCTACGTATTACCGTATCCGTTACCTTTGTATCCAGACATCATATAAAGTAAAGTACAAATGGAGCACTAGACCCGGAGCTCCAGATGGGGCCAGAGCAGTGCCATGTGCCACCCAAGCACAGCTCACTGCCCTGTCACTGTATTCCCTATGTTCTTGCCTTTTTGCCTGCCGTCTCCTGTCTTTCAAGGCTGCTACAAAACCTATACCCCTCCTCAACCTCCTACAGAAGGAGAACAAGGACAAAATGGCAGTCATTTTTACCTGTAAGGCCTTGTCCTTTCACTTAAAGATGGAAGTCTTCCCCAAACATTTATTAGACTATAGGTGTATCCCATGACCAATCATTGTTAGGAATACTGAGAGAGATATTGAGGAATAAAATATATCCATTTTAAAGATTCCATTTTAGAGTTAAATGTGGAGGCATTAGGCTCTGAATAGGTTTGACATATGCACTGTGTCTGCTAGTTGCCAAAGACACTCATGACAACATCGCCATAAGGTTACTTTATATATTGGGTTTCCTAATGTACAATGACAAAGAAAAAAAGAAGAATGGTATTATCTCAAATGGGAGTAATTATTGACTAAGGCATGCCGACCCCCAGCCACATGAGTCTTAAAATCCAGTGTTTTGTTTTAGCTGCATGGCCAATGGACTAGGGGAGGAGTGGCCATTCATTTCTCTGTCACGTAGCTATGCTACAGGATGGCAGGTAACTAGAAACAAGAGTCAGATCCAGAAAGATCACAGACAAGAAAATTCCTGGTTCCTGTCTTGAAAATGTGTCTCTTTATTAAGACTACTGCACATGAATACAAACCATGATGCATAGCATACCATAAAATGTATAAAAATATTGAAAAAAGTACAATATCCAGAGGAGTAATGTAACTTAATTCCTAAGACTTGCAAGGATTATTATGCCGCAGGCATTTTAGACATTGGCCAGTATGAAAGAATCTAGAAATAAAATTGATGTTAGAGAAGTGAAGTTATAGGGCCTACATCTGTGTGCAGAATAAGGGACAGGGTGTTTGAATGCTGCACAGGAATTATCGTGTTGCTGATCCTTCATGCAGAAGTGCTTGTTAACATGCCCTAACACTTTACCATTTAGTGTTAAGCTGGTCAGGGATGACTTTATGAAAAGAAGCATTCAGCAAAAACTGACTGATACATATTTTTGTGAATATATGGACATTTATAAATGTATATGGACAAAGTTTCATGGTGGCTAAAATTATTGACATGTAGCAGAGCTTTGAAGACTGTGTAGTAGTTTGTTTCATGTGGAAAGAAAGGGTCTAGAATACAGAAAAGCAAAAGTACTTACACATCACAAGTGTGGAATTTCATACAGAGTGCTGTGATTCAGAGGCTTTTAGACAGAGACCGTGAGAAGGACTGGGTCCTTTAAAAATGCCGCTGCACTTGGGAGGTAGTGAACAATGAATCTCTTCATTGATTTGGGAGAAGGAACACATAATCAATGTTAAAGAGAGGATAAAGCATAAGGAATTGGGAAGGCTTGTACTGGGAGAAGGGGTAGAGGATGGGGGGGAGAGGTGGAAGAGGAAGAAGAGGAGAAGGAGCAGTAGAAAGAGTTGGAGGAGGAGGAAGAGGAGTAGAAGTAGAAAGAGGAGGAGGAAAAAGAAGAGGAGGAAGAGGAGGAGAAGGAGGAGGACGAGGAGTATTTCCAGAAAATTCAAATACTTTTCAAGTTAGGTGTCAAGTGTACTTGGCTGAGAGTGAAACTTGTGGGCCAGAGAAAAGCAAAGTATGGAAAGCTCTATGGGAAGAAAGAAAGGAAAGACCACAGGTGGTTCAGAAGCCCAGACTATCTAGGACTATATTTTTTTTATGAAAAAATTAAGAATTTTCCAAAGGGAAACTAAGACAACAGAGAGGAAACTAGCCATCTGTGAAAAGAACAGCAGTAAGTTCACCAGGGAGCTTGGGCACATCTCACTAGGAGCTGTTTTCATGTATACAGTAGACAACATGTAGCATACAAGGTGAAGAACATGACCGCTTGGTCAGTAGCCTTTAACAGAAAGATCTGTTTTCTGAATCCACCTCCAACTTTCTCTTCAGACATCTGAGCATAAGACAAGAAGTGGGGGAGGAAAAGGTGGTACTTTCTGGGTAAAGTGGTTTCACCATTTACGAAATGTTTAAGAAGATAACCAAAGAAGGTGATTTTTTACATTCTCTTTTTTTCTGATGTAAAATCCATTTAATTAACAAAAATATCTACACAATTATGGAAATGTTTGCTGTGTCAGTCATATCCTGGGTAGTCTCTCGTTCACGAGAACACAACTTATGGTACATGATACCTGCAGCGTCCAACCTCTAGGCTTACTATTACCTGTCAAATATGGCAAATATGTCCTGCGAAATTGCCAGCTTCACCTAGGAGAAAAAGGGCTTCGTGATGAAATTTTGACGAGCAAATTTGTAAAATTATGTTGCTTAAATATATTAATAAGATTGGAAATTATTTACTGATGGCTTTAATTACAAGTGTAAAGGATGCTATAACAGATTCAGATAAAAATATGGACCGCTTCATGAATTTGCGTGTCATCCTTGCGCAGGGGCCATGCTAATCTGCTCTGTATCGTTCCAATTTTAGTATATGTGCTGCCGAAGCGAGCATGATTTTTTACATTCTTAAATACCTCTTAAAAAATAAATTAAGTAGTTTGATGAATTGCAGGTCCAGCCATGTGGCAGAGCACACTTTACGAGAAAGGAGGGCAGAGAGCGTGAAAGGAAGCGACGGGAGTAGGTGGGTGGGCAACAGAGCACAAAACTTCAGCATCAGCTCTAATTAGTCACTTGCAAAACAAACTCTCAAATCTACCAAGCTTTGAACCTTGATAATGAGCCTCTTCATTTTTGGGGTTACTATGTAACCATTTGCATATTTCTTTGTAACATCTGCCTAGTATGCCAGTTTGAGATGCTATTGCAACAACGGCATTTGAAGCAGAACCCATTTATAATACAGGATTTTTCTCCACAAAGCAAATGATTTGTATGTGTGCAAAAAGGCACAACCTAGAGATCTGAAAAGGTCAGTGTTTGTTTTCAATGAAACCTGGAGTCTTCATTGTCCTTGACTCTTACAGCCTACTAAATGACTATGCCACTTTACCTGAAGTACCACCTTTTCCTCCTCACTTCTTATGCTCATTATCCAAGAGACTTATTGGTACAGATAGTGCATTTAAATCAGGTATGCACTTAGACTTTCTTCTAGACTTTAGTAAAAGGATGCTAGCCATACTCCAGTGATGACCCTACATCCAGCCACACACTGTGAGCACGAAGTGGACTGGGTGGGTTTTTAAAACAAAACAAATAACACATGAAATTGGAGGAAGTAGAAGAATTGGAAAGGAAAGGAAAAGGAGCAGATTTGATCAAACAGTTAGCATGCAGTTATGAAGTTCTCAATAAAAATAACTAATAGGGTTTAGTTTTTCTGCTGTAAGAGTTCTGATTTAGAGCTGATTTTTCCATGTTAAAAATCATAGGCTTCCAATTTGAGTTAGTGTTTGGATTTAACTTAGGAGCTTTTATAGAGGTGTGGACATACGCAAGGTAGGTCTGGAGAGAAAGAAACCCTGATAGAGCTCAGAGTACACAGCGGATGTGGTCTGAAATATCAAGATGTTCCTGTTGATTTTCTTAGCTTTTCTTTTTAAAGAATCAACATTGTCAGCACAGATCTCCTTGAAGGAATATTTATAATCACTGACCATCATCTTATGGTTTTAGTAGGTATAAAAATATGCTCATTTTCCTAGTTATAAAACTGCATGGTTCCAGGCCTAAGGATTAGTAATTAAACAACAACCCACTGAAATATGTGAGGGAGGAATGTAAAAGAGTATTGAAACCCACGGGTCTTAAAAACAAAGCTAACTGGAGAGGAGACTGAAAAACACACAGTATCATATTATTATATATTAAAGTCTGTCCTGTGCTCTGTTTTCTCCCTCTTCTGATGTCCAACCCATTTGCCTTTTAGTGAGGATTGATCATCTTACCTAGGGTCCACCTTCTTGTTTAGCTTCTTAAGGAGTATAGATTTTAGTATGTTTACCCTATACTATATGTCTAATATCCACTTATAAGTAAGTATATACCATGTGTGTCTTTCTGCTTCTGGGATACCTCACTCAGGATGATCTTTTCTAGATCCCACCATTTGCCTGCAAATTTCATGATTTCCTTGTTTTTAATTGCTGAGTAGTATTCCATTGTGTAAATATACCACAATTTCTGTATCCATTCCTCCATTGAGGGACATCTGGGTTGTTTCCAGGTTCTGGCTATTATGAATAAAGCTGCTATGAACATGGTTGACCAAATGTCCTTGTTGTGTACTTGAGCATATTTTGGATATATGCCTAGGGTCCAACCACAGAGGGCCTCTGAAAGACTCTACCCAACAATGTATCAAAGCAGATGCTGAGACTCATAGCCAAACTTTGGGCAGAGTGCAGAGAATTTTATGAAAGAAGAGGGAGATAGAAAGACCTGGACAAGACAGGAGCTCCACAAGAAGAGCAACAGAACCTAAAAATCTGGGCACAGGGGTCTTTTCTAAGACTGAAACTCCAACTAAGGACCATGCATGAAGATAACCTAGAACCCCTGCACACATGTAGCCCATGGCAGCTCAGTCTCCAAGTAGGTACCTTAGTAATGGGAACAGAGACTGTCTCTAACGTGAACTGATTGGCCTGCTCTTTGATCACTTCCCCCTGGGTTGGGGAGCAGCCTTTCCAGGCCACAGAGGAAGACAATGTAGCCAGTCCTTATGAGACCTGATAGACTAGGGTCAGATGAAAGGTGAGGAGGACCTCACTTATTACTGGACTTGGGGAGGGTCATGGGAGGAGATGAGGGAGAGAAGGTGAGATTGGGAAGGAACACGGGTGGGGGCTAAAGTGGGGATACAAAGTTAATAAACTGTAATTAATAAAAAATAAATAAATTTTAAAAATAAGATCTGATTTGGTGAGAAGCAATTTTAATGGAGATATAAATAGCACAAGTAATTGTTCTTTGTATACCCTATCTCCTTTTATTTCTTTTTTTTTTTGGGCAATTTATAAATCTTTTATAATCTTTTTTATTTTCATTTTTCATTAGTTTTGGTACAGTGTTAACTGGGGGTAACTGGAATTAGAGAAGGTGAAATATCACATGAGGCGGACTACTTGTTACATTATTATTTATCACATTTTCTTAATGCATTATAGTATCAACCCTATTATTTATTTATTTTAATAAATAGATTTTATATAATATATTCCAATTAGAATTTTCTTTCTTCACTTCCTCTGACCCAAGTCCACACCCTTTCTTTCTCTCTCTCCTTAGGATACAAATAAGCATAAAAAAATAATAATAAGAGAAAATAAAACCAAACCAGAATGGGACTTTAATTGCTATCCTTGAGCTCATTCTTGTGCTTGACAGGATTTTAAAAGACCATTCGTTCAGTTGGGCATGGTGGCACAATCCTATCACGCTAGCAGCTGAGAGGCAGAAATGAGAATATCCTTCAGATAGGCCAATGGCAATGTGGTCTACACAGAGTGCCAGGCCAGTGACGTATTCTTAGTGAGACTGTATGCTGGCTCAATAGCTATACTCTGTTATCTTCCGCTCACTTGCCTGCTCTGCAGCTCCTTCTAGCAGAACCCTGAAAGGGCTGTACACACAGCTATAGTATCCACCTAGATCCTTTCTTTAATAAATTAAATCCAGTGGACTAAGCTTAAATATTTACTTGACATCACCTTTCAAAGTGGCTTGACCTTACTGATAACTTCCTTTCTGAAAGTCTGGGCTCTCCCAGGTTCTACCTGGAACTCTTAGTTTTACTTATATCTAGCTCTTGGACCTTGTGCTGCTATGTTTAACCATTCTAAGGACTCCCTCCTTTCCCTCCACACTATCTAAAGGACATCGCATATTCCACTGCTTCATTTGTTTTCTAAGCTGATTTCTCTCTCTGTCTCTGGCTCTGCTCTTCTATAGTAAAGACCTGTTTTGCCAGTGGTATACTCGACACCTCTGACAAATGTCCCATTGATACCATGAGTTCCTCTTTATCAAAATTGAACTCAAAACTTGTGTTAAGCTGCCTTGCTCTGGCGTTCTGTCTAAGGATTCTACCCACTCACTCCAGCTGAAAATTTAGGTCATCTTCCATAATGCTGTTTTCAGGTGTAAAGTATTAGAATTTTTATTTCTTTGAACATGCCCACTTCTGCTTGGATTGCCACAACTCTGACTTGGGCCATTTGTATTTCAACAGTAGTCTCTAGGATTGTCATACTCCACAGCTCTCTTTTCCTTGTTAAGGAAACATCCAATAACAAAGGATAACTACTTGTGTCTTTCCTGTTATGAAATTCTAGGGGGGCCTGCCATTTTTTCGGAGCCTGAGCTTAGATCCTGATTAGCCAGAGTTCATCCTGGTGAGGTCATTTGTTTTGGCAGTGCTGCTACTTAGACCAATGAGAGATAAAAACATTTCAGGGAAACTGCTCCTTCATCTTAAAAACAGACAAATCCTTGGGCTAGACCGATGTCCTGTTGCTGGTGCTATTTTTGGAGAATTTAACACTCAGTCATTTTAAGGTCAAGCAAGTGGCTAGACCATTGCCTTGTAGGTGTCATAACTAAAATAAGTGTAAAATATTAGGTTGGATAATATGTGTTAGGATATAATTAACCCAGATTTGTTAGATAATAAATCCTTAGGGTTTAATCCAGGAGTTTTCTTATTTCATCTGCTAAATGCAGCAAGAACATTACATTTCAAACCATTTTACAGCCTCTTCATCCACAGCCTCATGTCTAACCTTCTACTCCTAACTTCCTCTTTACTCAAAATCCAGATGTTCACCTACTTCCCAGCAGCCCACGGCTCAGGCGCAGACATTTCAGCTGTGCTCAGAGGCCTTTAGTCACCAGAATATAATTTTCTTTCCTAAAATTTGACTAGGACCCTTTGACCTCAAACCACTTCCCTTGTTTAGGACCCAGCCCAGAGCCTCAAGGCCGTCCCCTCAGTCAAGCAATCAGTGCAGACTAGCCACGAAGGGGATGCCAGAGCTTCTACTACCACCATTGGATAAACTCACAAATAGTGAATGGGGGTTTTGTAAAGCAGTCTTGAGTATGGAGGATAGAAGAGGCAGCATTGCTGGGCTTTAATCAAGAAGTTTCCTTATTCCTTAAGTCCTGGTATGTGACATGGTGTCTTCTGCCGTCTTGATCCCTGCCATGTTCACGGCTGTTGTAATGATGGGCCAAGGTTACAAGACCTTTCCCGGTGTTCCACGAAAATTCCCAATTTCAAAGCAGTTAGTTCAAAAGATGGAGACAAGTTGCTTTAGATTTCCTTAAAGTGTTAACAAAGAAGACCTACAGAGTCAACTAACCTGGGCCCATGGGGCTCAGAGAGACTGAACCGCCAATCAGATCATATGCAGAGTAGTCCTAGGCCCCTTGCACGCATGTAGCAGACGTGCAGCTTGGTCTTCATAGGACTCCCACAACAACTGGAGCAGAGGCGCTCTCTGACTCCGAGGCCTACCTTTGGATCCTGTTTCCCTTAGCTGGGTTGCCTGGTCTGGCCTCAGTGGGAGAGGATGTACCTAGACCTGCTTCGACTAATGTGCCAGGGTCGGCTGGTACCCATGGTGGACCTCTCCCTTCTCTCAGGAGAAGAGGGGAAATAGGAGAAGGAGTGCATAAGGGGGACTAGGAGGAGAGAAGTGGGCTGCAATTCAAATATAACATAAGGAAGGAAGGAAGGAAGTAACAGAGTGTGCACGTGCGCGTGAGCACACACTCTCTCCCAAAACCCTGTCATTTGGAAACAGCTTTAGATTATAGATACACTCCAGAGAACATATGGATTCCCATGCACTGTCAGCTCGGAACGTGCTGATAGTAATATTTGTCAAAATGTACATTTACTAACAGTAACAATCAGTGGTACAATACTGCTAGCTAAATTATAGCCTCTGCTTGAATCCCATGGATTTGTTTTAACTGAATGCCCCCCCCCCTTTTTTTTACAATAGCATCCAGCACAGGACTCCATGTTGGATGTGATAATGACACCCCCTCTGGGCTCCTCCTGTAATACAGGTTCTGTCTTCACTTTCTATAACCTTGAACCTTTCAGTTGCTAGTAGATGTGCAGAGTATTCTAGCATCTAGGTTTTATGCTGTGTAATTTGAATGTTTAAGTTCTTTCCCGAACATGAATGCCAATTGCAAATAAAGTTCAGGATAATTTTGTTATTAAAACTAACATACCTTTTAGGATTACATAATTTTCCATTAACAGCATGTTGCTGAATGTCCACCGCCCTGAAGCTCAGGCATTTATGGTTTCTGCACTGCCACCCCGTGAGCAGTGAGTCGCCACACCCCACACCTTGCAATGAATATAGCTGACCGTGTGTTACAGCTTGCGGGAGCACAGGGAGCCTCCGCTCCCCACACCGTGCCCTAAAGGGAGGTGAGTGCACAATCTGCCCTCACAAACATTAGTGAGTATTCAATTCCTTGTGAAACAATGTTTTACCTGATGTGCGCGACACCCTTTCTGTAAGTGGTCATTTCCTGCCCGTGTTCAGTTTGCCTTCCTGCCCTTGACAGTCGCAAACTAGCATCCTGGAGGGGCTACGTGGGGGCCGATTCTCTATGGACTCTATCTGGGGCTCACCACTCCACGGCAAGACAGGCTTTCTTCATCTCTCCAGTGCTCAGATAAAAAGAAAAACAAACTGTTAGGCTCTAGTCCAAGCAGTGCTAAGAGACAGTCTGGACTAAAGCTTCAGTGTCTCAGCTCTCTGTCATTGAAACAGCCCATAGTCTGACAGGACACCTTACTGAAACAGTAAGCTGGAAATAGTAACAGACTGGCATTGGGGGATAGGAGGAATACTAAAAGCTTTGTAATTTAGTAACAGAACCTGCCGAGAATGGTGTGACGATACATAAAAGAATGTATTCATCTGAATACAATGCTATATACTTCAGCAGATTACTAACACAGGGTTAGACAAATCCGTAGACACTACATCTTTTCAAGTTCTCATCACTCACTGCCACCATGTATACTATTGCCAGAGCCCGCTCACTTACTTAATTCTGACATTGCACCATAGGTATTTTTGAAGGCGAAGGCGTCACCAGTCTCTGCAATGTTAACACATCCAGTAGAACAGCCATTTCGCTGCACTAAAATGTGTCCACTTGTTATGTAAGCATCTTCAAGCTACGGATATTGTCTACAATTTTTGCTCTAAAGGCAAAATATAAGATGACTGTTTTTCAGTTCCAATATGAATGAAGTACTTCATGAAAAGACACACAGCTAAAATATGCCTTCAAATATATTTATTTGAGAAACAATCAACATTAACTCGTAATTCAAATGATATTTATTATACCAATTTAAATAAATAGAAGTACATGAGTTCAATGGATGACCCTAATTAGCAATAGATACCAGTTAATGTTGATATAAGAATGATGTGTGTTCTCTAGGTGGTTACACTGAAATTTCTGTTTTTAACTCACAAAATTCATCCTATGTCATTGTCATAAGCTTAGCTGCTAGACTACATTTTGGGGATTGGTATTACTTAATCAAAAACGTGATGAGCAGTCAAATAACATGAATTTCATCTGTTATAACAGAAAAATTTCTGTGATTAGAAGCCCCAATTTTAATGATTAAAGATTAAATGTAATATTTCAGCATCATCCTTGATATTTCTAAAGTATTTCTCAGTCTCAGACACCTTAAACCGTAAACTAGTTTTGCCGTATAAGCCTGCCTTTACTTCGTGACCAAATACAGCTTTTACTCTTTTGAAAAGCATATGTCATTCATCAAATCACGTTAATAAGAATAATCTAACTAGTTTCAACCTGATTCCCTCCTCACATGGAATAATCTCGTTAGATTATTATGAAATAAAATGGTGAGAAAAAGAAAAACAAATCCGTGAGTCCTTTATAAGAATCTCGATAAAAATGCTTTCCCTAACCTGACAGACTGTGCCAAGAGCTGGGTAGCTGTTGTCACACACCACACACTTGTCAGTAAGTTACACGAATGGCAGTACATTGGCAAAATTGTAATTTGCACAGAGCACCAGTTTCTTCCTTTCCCCTCCTTTCTTTCCTTCCTTGCATCTTCCCCTCCTTCTCCTCATCACCCCCCCCCACCTTTCAGTTAATTTTTGAGACAGGCCAACTCACACTCCTCATCTTCCTCACTCAGCCTCTGCTGTGCTTCAGCACAGGAGCATTCCACATGTCTTCCCCCGCCTCCCCCAATAGATTCAATTATTTCCAAAGGAAGGTAAGATCCTTTTTCTTAATGTACCTCTTCATTAAACCAGTGGCCAAACTACTGCAATGGGTGGTGGAATTTCTGTGGAAACTGCTGGCTTCATTGAAAGGGCAAGTGGAGAAGGCCAGGAGAACTGTTCCAGAAAGTCACAGTAAGAAGAACAGCACTTCTCCCTTGGTGGCAATCAGAGCATGGCTGCGGATGTGATTCGTGATTCATATGTGAATGCTGTGGTAAACAATCAGTGAAAGAGAGACGTGAATCAAAAGAGACAGATTATGAGCAATTTTGCCCAGTTTATCCTCCAATTGACTCTGATGGACAAGCAATTGCCACAGCTATTTCATTTGCTCAATCCAGCCCACACTGGTTTTGATGGGGAGGGTTGATCCCTGGGTGCCAGAAAGCATAAAGGAGTTATGCTCTGAGGTTTTAGTGTAGCTCTCTTATGATAGGCTCAACCTAAAGTATTCTTTGACGTTTGAATATTCTTCAGTGGATCAGAGGAGTCAAATAAACAGGAACCAACAAAGAACCCTTTACTTGTTTCACTCAGTTGTGAAAACATTTTTGGACAGTTATGCAACATGAGAAACCAGTGGCTGATGAGTGTCAGTAAGTGAGGGAAGGTTCCCTGATGACCTACAGGAGGCAGTTCCAGAGCCTTCCTGGCCTGGCATTGTTCTGAGGATATCCAGGGACCTGGGATCATAAGAGCCTCTCTGAGGGTAGCAGGTCTTACTGCACAGAGATAGACTTGAGTGTGACTGGCCACTTGAAAATCTGGTGCCTTGCTGGGCTGAAGTCTTCATTGTCACTCATCAGTGTCAGTTTGATAACATTTCTTTAAAGCCTTCTATGGAATGGGGACACACAAAAGGCATACTGCAGCAAATGTGATAAGCATGTTCAGGCTGCAGGCCATGTCGTGTGCTGAGATCTGGGAATATCACTCAGACTGTGTTTTTGTTCAGCCAAAGGAAATAGTATTGAAAGAATTAGAAGAAGAGTTTTGTAGAAATCTTATTCAAGGCAGTAAGCGTTTAGATGCCTCGTTCGTAATGGTAACATGGAGTTTTGTGGGATGCTTGAAGAAATGAACCATAACAGAAGAGTATTAGTCCCCCTCTGTAATCTAAAATCCTCTTCTTGTGTTGCTTTAAATAATAATAATATCCCACATCTGTACTAGATATTATGATTTTAGATCTGTGAACAAAATCTCAATTATTACTCATTTTATTTTTAATTAATAATATTTGTGCAAATTTGTGGGTACAATGTGATGGAAAATTTGATATGTGCATTATATAACATTGATCCAATCAGGGCAATTAATGTATTTATTTCTGCAATCACTTAGACACTCAAAACTCTTTTTAGTTCACTTGAAATATGTACCATTTCAAACTCTAATCACGCAGTTGTCCTGTTTAACCATGGTTCTCTGTAATTATGAAGTGCCTCCATTCTGCCTCTCCCATCTCCTCACTGGTATCTGATAACTATATTCCTCACTGTGTCTTATGTCTAAAGCTTTTTAGATTCCACATATGCTGAAGATATGGAGTATTTGCCCATTTTTGCCTAGATAATTTCAGTTAACCATATCCTCTGACTTCATCCATGCTTTCACAAAGCAAGATTCCTTTTGTATTTTTTGTGGCTAAATAGTATTCTTCCACAGTAGAACTCATTTTCTGTCTTGTTACATATGCTGATGGACACTTAGGTTTCCATTTCCTGGCTACCGTCAGCAGAGCTGCAATGAACAGGGATGCTCAGATGCCTGCCTACAGAGCGTAATGACTTCATTTCCTCTGTATACGTTACCAGAAGCCCAAGAGTGAGATTGCTGGGTGTTAAACATACACAAGATCCTAACTGTCTCGGGGTTCAAAACCAGATTACTTCCACATAGTACAAAGTCCAGTTCATTCCTGAACACAGGTATTGATGTTTTGGGGTATCAGTTTGCATTTTGTTCTCCATTACATGAATAAAAGTGCAGATATGTCTGGAAATTCAGAAGCGCGTGAAAATGTCAAGAGGGAGCACAGCAGTATCTGATGAAAAGGAAACCCACAGACGCCTTTCTCACAGTGTGTTTCAACACACCATTGCTGCAACGTCAGTGCCACAGGACCAAAGGTGCGAACATGAGTGTACACCAAAAATACTTACTGTTTTCTTTTCATAACCCAGGCACTCTGTGGGGCACAAAGAATGCTGATTCTACCAGCTTCTTTCAGAGACACATTTGGTGAAGTCAGAATGCTGCAAGACAGCAATTGCTAATTTGTTGAGGCCCTCAGGAAGTAGACACTATAGCCTTTGTGTAACTGAAGGTCAGCTAATGCAAAGTAAGTAGCGAGGAGCACAGAAATTGCTACTGAGAATATTTTAAAGGAAAGACAAAAGTCAGGGCTCCTTGGAGTCTGGTTGAAGTTGTAGTGTGCTTAGGGAATGCTGGGGAAGTTGATGATAAGGAATGTGCACAAAGGCTGGGGGGTTGGAGGGATGGTGCCTGACCTAGGGAAAAGACAGAAAAGGACACGCAAGTGGCAGGCCTCAGGCATAAGGTGTTCAAGGACTTTGTTCCAAACTTGAGGAAAATGGTGGGGAATGGATTCTCAGAATCCTCTACTACTCAGTGAAGCATTTTGGAGCTTTGAGGAGATCAGGTTCTTCGGATTCTGGCTGACCTGGGATTTAGATTCAGTACTGTTGCTTGCTCTACTAAGAAGGAGCTTACTTAAGCCATCTGTGTCTTCCTTTCTTATTTAATAAACCAAGATTCATCAATCAGGACAGTGCTTCTCAACCTTCCTAACACTGTGACCCTTTAATACAGTCCCTCATTTTGTGGTGACCCCCCAACCCATAAAATCACTCGTTGCTACTTTGTAACTGTAATTTTGCTACTGTTGTGAGTTGTAAATGTCTGTGTTACCTGATGGGCTTAGGCAACCCCTGTGAAGGGGTTGATCTACCCCCAGCGGGTTGCCACCCAAAGGGTGAGAACTGCTGATCTAGAGCCTATCTTTAAGTAGCTGATGGACCCAATGAAAGAGAAAGTTTCTCAACCGTCAAGAACTCTTTCTGGGGCTGAGAATGTAACTCAGTTGGCAGAGTGCTTGCATAGCATGTGTAAAGTCCTGGGACTGATTCCCAGCATCCCATGCAGCCAGGCATTCCAGTAAGGTCAGCCCTAGAGAAGTAAAGGAAGGAGGACAATGAATCAAAGGTCGTCCTTGGCTAAGCAAAGAGTTGGAGGGCAGCTTGGGCTACATGTGACCCTATCTCAAATGCATAAACAAAAAGAATGTGTGTGAGCTCCTGAGAACTGGAAGTCTAGGAGTGGAACTAGGAGGCCAGAGAAGGAAAACCAGAACCAGGTAAGTATCTGAAGGTTTTTTGACCTTTACAGGGTCTCCTTAGACCAGGCTAGCCTTGAGTTCTCTGTGTAGCCAAGTATGAGGATGACCTTTAACTTCTGAGTCTCTTGTTTCTGCTTCCTGATTATTGCGGTTACAGGCAGAAGCTGCCACACTTGTACGGCAGTGCTGCAGCTTCATCTCAGGGTCCCCTTACTGTTAAGCAAAGGCTCTCCAACTGAACTGCAGCCCTAGCCCCAGGAAAGAAACTTGAAAAAGCTTCCTAGATAAAGGATGATTCCTCTAACACTAGATCAGTGGTTCTCAAACTTCCTAAGGCTTCAGCCCTTCAATATAGTTCCTCATGTTGTGGCAACCCCAACCATAAAATTATTTTGTTGCTTCATAACTATAATTTGCTACCTTTTATGAATTATAATGGAACTATTTGATATGTAGAATATGATATGAGACTCCTCCAGGGGTCTCAACCCACAGGTTGAGAACCACTGAAATAGAGCTATCATGAAGACCAGATGGCAGAGTTCATTATGTTACTTATTTTACCCTAGACAGACAAAAAGCCTGAAGTATGTTACTTATTTTACCCTAGACAGACAAAAAAGATTGAAAGTAAGGCAAAAAGACTATGCCTCTTCTCACTTCACCAAATGTGTCTCTGAAAGAAGCTGGCACAATCAGCACTGAAGAACTGGCCCAATATGAGTTTTTCTTAAGCAACTAATTAGAAAGCATCCCACAATCCCAATATTATTTATGAAGTATTTTAATATTTTTCTATATCATGGAACAATGATGTAGTCAACATATAAAATCACTGGTAAAAATCCTCACCATGGAAAAATGTTTCCACACAGGGCAAAAATGTGGCCAGGCCGAGAAATGCTCTAGCACACATATGTCTTTCAGGCCTTGCTTTTATGATGCCATCAGGTGTAACATTAAGGAAGTTACCCAACTTAAGTAGCTCAGGTTCATTGACTTCCAAAGACTGTGGTATGGTATTTCCTAATGGCAGGTATGATTTTTATGCATGGTAATCATTCTTCACAAAAATGAAAAAAATCCTTGCCTTGTAATCTTTTATTATTTCATAATCTTGAATGGAAAGGAAAGTGCTCTATTTTCTATGAAACTTTTCCTATTGTAATCTGTTCACTCCAAGTTTCATTACACAATTCCTCAATGAAATGTAAATGCTGAGTGAAGAAAGGGCAGCTGTTTTTGTTTTTAAATATAAGATGGGATTTAATGTATTGACGTTAAAGTCTCATTTGTAAGTGCCTTGCAAAGTGAAGCGCTTCTGAAATCCAACCAGTCCTTACACAAACTTAGCCTTGCCGTTGAAATACGATTTCACTAAAGCACAGCCAAGTCAACCTGAAATTCAGTGTTTTGTAGCAGTTAAAATGGACAGCAAGGCAGCTTCAACATGAACTAGAGAAGTTGCGGTTTTACCCCGAGATAGGGCTGATTATGCTGGTGCTATGGCAACCGGTTGCACCATTTGGAAGCTCTTGTGTGCTTAACCGCATGAGCTGCGCCTCTTCCTTTCCTATAAAGCCTTAGAATGAGAAAAACAGAAGTGTGCGAGGAGGAGAAACCACAAGAGCAGCAGAGACACTGCTGCGAGCCTTTAGCTTTTGCAAACAGCAGAGTGCCGAGAACAGCACACCAAAATCCTCTTCTGTTTGAGAGCTGCCGCTGTCTTGCTTTTCCCATTATTCTTGTTCTTTAATGATTTTGAAAGTAAGCCAAGTGTTTCTGTTGAGCATTTTCACGACTGAGAGATGAGAAGAAATTAGTCGTGCATTTATCAACCTTGGCTTTGATTATCCACAGCTTTGCAGAGGTTGGGAGACTTGGTACAGCCTTGGGAGACATTTGATGCTGTTCATGAGATGAAGAACAGTTTGGTAGACTTCCCACAATGCAGCACTCATTTTCTGTTTATTTCTTATTTGAACACACACATACACACACCCTCATGGTGTTCAGAAAGATTCATAGATTCTACTGTGAAGAGATTCAGGCAAGCTCACCCTCCTCCCCATGCAGTACTTTGACCCATGGCTTACAAGCTGCTGAAGATCTGGCGCAATCTTTTGTTGTCTTGTCTGTTATGTTTTGTTTTAAAATCTCACAAATACTAATAAGATATCTTCAAGCTTTTTTTTTTCTTCTATTTTTCACTTTTAGGATTTGGGTAAAAGAGCATACAAGCTGCTGTTCTCTCTCTGGCTTGTTTCTGGATGCTCATTTTGTCATTTTGTGTTTTTGTTGTTGTTTATTGTTTGTTTGTTTGTTTTTGGTTGTTTTGTTTTTCCTAAACAATGAAAAATTTCCATTTTTACTACCATCATCCAACAAATTGCAGTTTTGTTGAATTTCTTTTTTTTAGTTAGCATTCACAGTGATGGTGTCACTGGAGGCATTTTTATCGGTATGCATCACTGTACTCTCTCCTTTGGCCCCCTTACCCGCTCTTCCTGATCGTCCTCCTCTAACAACCTTTCCTTCTGCTTTCATGCCTTATAGAGCCGGTTAGCCTTTATATTCTCTTTCCCTCTCCTCTTAGAATTTTTCATCTCTCTGCCCACTTATTTTTACGCTATTTATATGTTACACAGACAGACAGACATGCACAAGTACACATATAGATAGATGTAGCTCCACATAAGAAAATGTGATGTTTTTCTTCCCAAGGTTAGCTTATTTCACTGAACATAATTTCTAACTTGATCTACTTTTCTGTCAATGCTGGGACTTACTCTTTCATACAGCTGAATATAATTTCATTGCATGTATATGTTTTATGTACAGAGCTTGCCTAGCAGTTTCATTTTTAATGATAATTGGTTTTGGGTGTGAGGGTACATGATTATAACCTTAGAATTGGGGAGATTGTGTTAAGAGGGGGATTATAAATTGGATAGCAGCTTAGGCTACAGAGCTAGTTCAAAGTGTGAGTGAGCTTTGTCTCATAAAACATAAAACAAAATGACAGAAAACACTAAGACATTTTAATATGTCATACTCTGGATCCCATTTTGATGATTAATACAAGGTATTTGATCACTTGTTGAATATCTCAATATCACTTGTTGAATATTGCTGTTCGGCACACATACTGAATTAATAGTAAATATTTTTTTTCTTTTATCACAGGGTAGTCAAATAAGCCTTAGCTTTTTTATATCAGACAGACCTTCAGTTAAGTTTAAAATTTACCAACTTTAGTGATTTAGCTTTGCATATATTTATTTATGTTTTTTTAAATCTCTATCTAAGATAGAAAATGAAGCTCACTACTTTAAAGAATTCCTGTAATGTCATATAAAGTATAATTTGACATTATTCAGTCCAGTGCCATACACCTAGTATTTAATAAAACACAATTAAGCCCAGTGGCATACACCTAGTAGTTAATAAAAATAGTGACTATTATTCCTGGCACTGAAAACAATAAAAAAATTATAATCACAGGTGCCAGCACATTTTAGAAACTCTGCACAATTATTTTACTATGATCTTAGTCCATTTCAGAGGAAGCAAAGGGTTACAAAACCATACATAGTAAAATATTAATTAGTATAGTTAGATAATTTTTGCTGCCCGGCATGTATTCTCTATGTCAGATAAACACTCTTGGATTTAAATAATGGAAACTAGATAACTACATAAGACTAAAATAGATATTCTAAGTCTGAGAATAGGTCTATCATGGGAACTGTTTTAGATAAGTGAGTGGGTGGGGAATATTGCCACCAGCACTTCTTCCTTCTCAACAGGGTCTTTACTGCAGCTCATGAAAATAACAAGCGTACAACCCCCCCCCTCCCACAGCCTCCCACGTCAGTGCTTCTGTATAGAATCTGTAGCGTCCTCAGTCAGCTAATAACACAACTTCTGGACTAGTGTTTTACACCAGTCAGGATTCTGATACTATTATGCTGAGGTGTATACACATATGAAGAAAGCAATAAGATCTAGAATGTCTTAACCTCTGGTCTCCACCAGTTCTGTTGTGTTCATCCTCGGGGGTATTCTGGAGAATGATGAACACTTTGAGGAGGAGATCCTGTTGCTGCTGCTGCTGCTGCGATGATGATGATTTTTAAAAGTCCCCCTTTCATTAAAAGCAAAATCTTTTCTTTTACAATATATCTTAAAGTTTTCTCTCCTTTTACTCCTCCTAGTTCCTCCCAACTTCTCCATCCCATCTGGATCCACTCCTTTTCTGTCTTTCATTAGAAAAGAACAGGCTTCTAAGAGATAAGAATAAAACATAACGAAATAAAATATAGTTAAGGTCTAACAGAAGTCATCTCACCAAAGTTGGAGAAGGCAACTCAACAGAGGGAAAACGGCTCCGAGAGAATGTACAAGATTCAAAGCACACCCTTTCACACACTCAGGAGTTCCATAAAAATACTAAACTGAAAGCTAAACCATGTCCACAGAGGAGCCGGTGCAGACCTGTGCAGGCGGCTGTGCTTGCTGCTTCCGTCTCCGTAAGCTTATACAAGAGCATTGCCCACTGGATTTAGAAGGCCTTGTTCTTCTGGAGCCCCCCATTTGCTCTGGCTCTTATATTCATTATTTCCACCCCCTCTTCTGTGGAGTTCCCTGAGCTCTGAGGGGAGGGAATTGGTAAAGACATCCATTTAGAGCTGTGTGTTCTAGGCTCTCTTTGTGTAACGTCTGGCTGGGGTTGGGGTCTCTGTGTTTGTTCCCATCTTACCAGCAGAAAGCTTCTCTGATGATGGCTAAATAGGGCACTGAGATGATGATTTTCAAAAAAGGGTCTCACCATAGCCCAAGATGGCCTCAAACTCACAATTCTCCTGCCCCAATTCTTAACGCTTTGACCATGGACCATTTTAAAGCATGTATATCCAGTTCAAAGATTCTGATGTTGCCTCTATTACATAGGAAGTGCCTATCTACATGGTTTCCCTTAAATTGTGTATATACGTGTGTGTGTGTGTGTTTTAAGACAAGAAAATAAAAAAGAGAAACATCATATTTTGACCACCTGGATTTATTTATTTTCATTTTTGTTCATGGAGTCCCATGCAGTCCAGGCTTGTCTGGAGTCAGCTTTGATCTAAAAATGGTCTTGAACTCAGGATCACCCAAATTTACTCTCCCAATTGTGAGGGTTTCACTGTGTGCCACTACGCCCAACTTTCCAGTCTTTACTAACTTTCTGTTCCTCACTTAGCTAATTAACATAATTGAAATTGCTTACATGATAGTTTTAGTCAAATATAAAGATTGAAAAGCACATGATCTTTTTAAAGGGGTGCACTGTGTTATTCATAGTCATACATAAGGACAAACAGAAGCAGTGCTTGAAAATGTGAGTGACAGTTCTCTGGATTCAGAAGAAAGGCAGACATGATTCCTGTACTGAAAATATCGTATCATCTGACTTTAAAGCACCTTCATTCATTAAACATGCTCTGTTTTTGTCCTTAATTGTATTTTGTATACTAACGCTTTCCTTATTTGTAATTGATTTTTGAATAGTGTGAAAGCTAGGGAATGAATGTTTAATTGCACTATACAGGCTAAAACTAGCAAGATTATTTCTCCTTTGTCCCCATCTTATTTCCCAACCTTAACTACTATATGTCTGTAATCATTTGAGCATGTTATTTTGCCATTTGTGAATGGTATGTGAATTATTATACATGGTTTACGAAAAGATTTGGACAGTGTCTCCTAAACCCTTGTTTTTTTTTTTTAATTTATTTCAAATGCCTGCTTATTTCATCTCCTGCTCTTTGTCTTCAGACAAAAAGCATTGCAGCTCTGAGGTTCTGAGTTAGAAATGGTTCCAGTTTCTCTTGCTTACTCTTTGTGTTTCTTCTGGCTGCACCGAGCTGCTCTTTGGCTCATCCTGCTGTCTGTCTTGTATTCCTTTGATGTCCATTTTCATTAATGAGTGAAGCCTGAACAAACCAATGTATGTTGAAATTGTCCAAGCCTTGGTGTAGCTTGTAAGTTCATAGGCCTCATGGGATTGAACGATGTCAGAAAGTCATATGCTCTCTAGATCTTAGTTTCCTTTCCCTCCAACTGGACTCCATCTCAACAGACATGTAGAGTCTAATGTGCTGGCCTGTGACTATAAGTCTCTGGGTTATTTTCTAGAGGTAGGCAGCCATTCTTTTATTCTACAGACTCAAGGTGCAATGGAAGCACAGCCAATGTTTTAGAAGAAAGCTGATAAAAAGAATGAGGGCAAGCGTTTTTAAACACACAGTACTTCAAATCGAATATGCCCTCATATGACCATGTGCAGGCCACTTTTGTTCTCTGTTTAATTCCCTATAAAATACAGAAAAGAATTGCTGACTTGGATGGCTTGTTGGGATGGCTAAATTAAAAACAACTGTTGGTAAAGTACATTGGCACTGTTTGTAGCAGGATTTCAGTTGAGCTTTTCACTGTCAGTGCTACTTACTGAGGAGTGGGTGGAAGTAGGAAAGCCTCCTTCTTATAGCTCTCTAAAATCTCTCTCTCTCTGTTTTTGGTGATACTGGAGATGGGATCCAGAAGTTCTCACATGCTAAGCGAATACTCTCTCCACTGAGGTATATCTTTAGAACACCCACTTTGTACTATTTTTTCCCCTAAAACAGCCTTAACAAGTTCCCCAGGCTGGGCCTGGATTCGGTTCACACCGCAGCCTGGCTTTGACATCGTGACTCCTGCGCCAGCCTCAGGAGTAACTGCGATTACATGCCTATGCTGCTATGCACCGTTTCTGTATGCTGATCCTAACTTTGTCATCAGTACATGGTGGGTCATGTACCTCCTTTATAGAGCGGGTATACTGGATATAGTCGCTCATTCATTTATGTCCACTGGTGTGGCCATGCCATTCTAAGAAGACAAAGCATAAAACTACCTCTTTGCTTTTGCGTTTATCTACTGGTCTCACTTTCATGCAGCCTTTGGGTTCATGGACGGGGTGACGCAGACACACATTCCAAATCTTAAAAACACTCCATAGTCCTTTTAGACTAGTACTCAGATTAAATATTTATTTCATCTTTTCTGCTTCGTTCTTCTGTCCTTGCAAAGCAGACAGGCTTAAATCCCTCTGACATGGTATTCCATGGGGTTCTTTTTCTTTCCTTTTTGTTTTGGAAGGAAGGTTGGTGAAGGAATGGATGATATTTAAAGCTCAAGCATATTCTTTGAAATGTCATTTTCAGTCAAATTGATTCCTACTTTTTCTTAAATCTCTGGTGGCAGACTGAAGGGTGTGACTTCAAGGTAACTTTGATTTGCAATCATTTAAACATTTCCAGTTGTAAAAGAAGCATATTGGGAAAGGTAAATTCAGTTAACAATACACGTGTTAGAATAACACAGCTTTGAAGATCAAGGGCTCTGTTATCTCCATGTTCACGTGTTTAATGCAGCTAGTCAATTCCGCTGGTAATTCACAACAGGACTATAATGGGGAAATGCTCACCCGGTGAATGATCTACAGATTTCTGGTACTCTGGTGCCATCTACTGGAATATTGCTAAGGGGAAAATGCATGACAATTGTTTAACCAGAACAGTAGAGCATTTAATGAATAGAAACACTGAGTAGAGTGTTCGGATTTGTTTGTGTGTGTGTATCTATGTACTTGTGTTTACAGATTTTAGAAAAAGACTATAAAATTCGTAGTTTTAGAAGAGTGATTTTTTTTTCTTTTTACTGTCACCTAGCTATATACTTACTGTTTTTAATTTACAATGATTTTTTATTTTTATTCAGCTATCTTTCATTATTTATTTATTTATCTTATTCATTTATTTATTAAAATTTATTAATTTTGTACCCAAGCTGTAGTCTCCTCTCTTCTCTCCTCCCAATCCCCCCTCCCTCTCTCATCTTCCCTATGCTCATTCCCTTGTCCCCTGACAGAGGAGGCCTTCTATCTGAGCCTCACTTATCAGATCTCATCAGGACTGGTTGCATCATCTTCCTCTGTGACCTGATAAGGCTTCACCACACAGGGGTCAATGATCAGAGAGCCAGCCACTGAGTTCATGCTAGAGCAACCCCTGTTCCCCTTACTAGGGAACCCACATAGAGACTGAGTCTACGGCTACATCTGAGAAGGGGGACTAGGTCCTCTCCATGCATTGTTCTTGGTTGGAGGTCTCTGCAGGGCCTAATAGGCCCAGATTTTTTGGCTCTGTTGGTCTCCTTGTGGAGCTCCTGTCCCCTCCAGGTCTTTCTATCTTCCCTTTCTTTCATAAGATTCCCTGCACCCTGCCCAAAGTTTGGCTATGAGTCTCAGCATCTGCTTTTATACTCCAATCAGTAGTCTTTAGAGGCCCTTTGTGGTAGGCTCCTGTCCTGTGCTCTGTCTTCTCCCACTTCAGATGTCTAGCCCATTTGCCCTCCTGAACCTAGCTGTCCTTCAGCGGAGGAATGGATACAGAAATTGTGGTACATTTACACAATGGAATACTACTCAGCAATTAAAAACAAGAAAATCATGAAATTTGCAGGCAAATGGATGCAACTAGAAAAGATCATTCTGAGTGAGGTATCCCAGAAGCAGAAAGACACACATTTTATATACTCACTTATAAGTGGATATTAGACATATAATACAGGATAACTGTATTAAAATCTATACTCCTAAACAAGCTAAGCAAGAAGGAGGACTTTAGGGAAGTTGCTCTTCAGCTATTTTTATTTTGTCCAAATTCTGTTTATACACACACATATGTACATGTATTGTGTATATATATGAATACACATGTATATACATATATATGCATATATATACATACATATGCATACACACACATATATATTATATATATATGTATATATATAATGCTACTTTTATTAACACATTATCCTAGTTGCACTGGTCATGAGGCACTTTGCAAAGGTTTTATTTCTTAGTACCAGGTGTACTGACAATAGATGGTTGCTGTTAACTTAAAGAGACTATGGTGGTTAGTACTGTCAATATCCAGGGAACATATCAGAATAATACCTGATGATACCGTGACTCAATTGCCCGGCATGGCCCGAGCAGGTTAATGAGAAGGCCACATGCTAACTTAAACACCCCACAAACCCAATCATTTCAGCTCTTTCTGTGCAACAATAAGGGTGATGAAAGGCTTTTGATTTTGGTGAGAATCGATTCAGGTAATTTAGAAAGAATTCCAGAAACATGACAGAAAGTGTTGCAGATATTTAGTTGTGCTATAAATGTTTATGTGACGTCCTCCACCTTCCAGCTTATTTGGTATGTAAAGTATCCACAGAGGTAGCTGTTAGTATATGCAAAAGATCTTAAGTAACATGGGGGTGAATGTCCTTCTGATAGTGGCTTTATAACTGGGCTACTTCTGTAGGGAAACTTTATGGCATTCCTACTTTAAGACTGCAGTGGTTTTTTCGTGTTTTTCCTCTGACATGGAAATACCTTAGGGACATTTATGTGTACTTTGAATCTGTACTGCTGAGGAGAATTCATAGTTTCTTAAAATGATTTTATACTTTGGATGATTTCTTTTTTAACAAAAACTTTATCTGGAGTTATTCTAGATTTTTTGACAGGCTAATACTTTTCATGCAGTGTATAATTTTGTATAACCTTGCTACTGGTGCTGAAAATATTCATGGAAGGATTTTGTAACCAAAACAAGTAACTCTTGTCTTACAGTGGCTCTAAAACAGTTTTGTAGTGCTGGAATTTTCTTTCAAATAAGGTTAAGGTGTGTCTGTGTGTGTCTCTCTGTGTGTGTGTGTGTGTGTTTTCTGTCTCTCTGTCTGTCTATTTCTGTGTCTGTATGAGATACTTTATAAATAAAAGTCATGAAAGTGCTCAGTCATGAAAGCACTTGCCCTGCAAGCATGGAGACCCAAGTCCCCATTCCTAACATCCATCTTAAACAAATAAGCAAGTTGAACGCAGTGGCATGCTCCTTTAAACCAGTGTCAGGAAGACAGAGACAGCAGAGCTCCTTGGGATTGCTCACACCAAATTAGCTGAAACAATGAACACTAGGTTCAGTGGAAGACACTGTCTCTAAACATTAGGTGGTGGAGAGTGATAGAGAGAACTCCTGGCGTTGTCCACTGGCCTCCTCCCATGCATACACACATCTGGGCCTGTGCACACATAAGCACACATGCATCACTCCCCCGTACATAGAGAGGTGCCTTCATATACTGCACCTGGTAATTTTTTATTATGAACATATGATAAGTTTTAAGGTTATAGTTTTTTTGTCACATACTTTGGCTTTATGTTACACATTTGGGTGAAAACAAGCTAATAAATTAGAACTAAAGCAGCACTGGTCCACCCAATGAATGGTGCAGCTAGTACAATTCCTCTTTTCTCCGTGTTCAAAGTCATGCAAGGATTTCTCTACTGCTGATTACATACTAGATAATACACATGCGGCTACCGGCTACAGTAGCTTCTCATTCTTCTCTTCTTCGTTAAAGTAGGGTACATGGATTATTGAAATGTCTTTGCAGATTACCGGATGCATTTGTCTTTTGCATTGTTGACTTTTCAGAATGCCTTTATCAGGCTTTTCTCTCACTTCTAACAGCAGACCAACAAAACAATAATTACACCCTAATCATAAGTGAATAATATGGTGTGAAACTCCTAGGAACCACATGACGATATTGAGAAAAGGCATGTCAAACTATTTTTAGATGTTGAAAAATTTACGTATCTCTCACAAGTAAAGAAAAGGATATTGTTTGCTATGGTTTCATATATTCAGAGCAACTTGAATATTTTAAACTTGTCATACACTATATTCACCAAAATAGCTACAAGTTATTTTTCATCTTATTTAAATGTGATCTACTAATTACTAATATAGTAATATTTTGTTTCTTCTTATTATCTTTTTTGAAAACCAAAATGATTCTTAGACATTAATTTGAAAGTAAATGAGAATAGATTAGGGGACAGGAATCCTCTAAAGAAGAAAATAAAAATAGGTGGAATAGAAAAGTACAAGCTGACTAGACAAAAAAAAAAAAATGGTACAGTCTTTCAAAATATGTGTTTTCAAAACAACAGAGTCATAAGTAACATAGCAATGTCACAGTCATGAATGGACCTTAATTCTGTCACTTCAGTGACATTAAAGCTATTTTTAATTATGAAAATATACTCTGATATTAGCATAATAGCAAAATCACCTCATTGTGCTTGGCTCAAAAGATATGCACATTGATAAGGAATGCACAATGCACGCTTAGTACTTGAGTATGAATGATCAAGAATTAAAGACAAAAACATTAGTTTCATCTATCAAATTATTTGTTAATAAATATTAATAAATAAGTATATATATATATATATATATATATATATATATATATATATATATATATATATATATATATATACATCCAAGTGCCTTTGATGACACTTCTCAGGGGAGAAGAATTTTTCAGATTTGTCTTACTTAAAAAAAATCTTTACAGGAAGCTACCTTAATTCCTTGCCAATCTCTTCTTCCTTTTGAAGACTATTGTTTCAGAGCATGGGTCTGTCTCTTTGAAAATAACTTCCTACTGTTTTTGTTTAGTAAGAAAGGTGACGAAGCCTGTCATTTCACTGTGGGCTGGATTCGTTTCCAACAAACTCACATAGCTTCCCTGTATCAAGTGTAAGAACTCCTGACAGACCCATCTGATCCATGTCATTTGCACATTATTTCAGAGAAACCTATCTCGAAGCAGTTTCCTTTCACATCTTTTCCTCTCACAGGAAATACTTCATCAGCTTTGCCAGCCTTCTCCTTGGACACTCATTTAACCCCCACCATCTCCCTTGGATTTTGTTTCAGCTAGTGTCCATCCCTGTGCTTCAGCCATGATCACCACGAACTCTCACCTCTCCAAACAAATGCTTCTGAAGGATTTATGTGAAATCACCAGCAATTCAAACTCTTCTTCTTCACTTGGGTTTTTTCCTTTTTTCATTGAATGAGAATGACTGCACTCTCCCTTCAGCAACTTAGTAATATGTAGAAACATCCATGTGACCCTTTCCTTTACTGAACGCTTCCTCTTTTCTGCCAAAGACATGCTGTCCTGGGGCTGACCTCTGAGAGGATCATGGATGCTTTTTTTCTCCCACTTATTCTTCCAATGTCATGTTTATATTTTGAGCATCATCATCATCTTTTGTACTTCCCTCAGTCTTTGAATTTTCCAGCCTCTAGCTCAGCTTTACGTTGTGATCATTTTCTGTTGTACAAAAAATAGATTCAAAGTTCAAAAACCTTTCCGTAGCCCTCTCTTTAAAGATGTCACTCTTCTGGCTGCCTCCGTACTGTGACAAATCCCCCACCTTCTCATTTCTTTAGGACAGCACATTAATTCCAGTAGGTCAGCCTGAAGGTGTCTTCAAAATAACAAAATACTATCAGAAATCAATCAATCAATCAATTAATGGGAACATAGTTTCATTGCAACTGAATGTTCTGAAAATAAACATGCATCTTTGAGGTAAAATTACATGTATGCTTTAAATCTGAAACTTTCTAAAATTTTGTTTAATTTTATTATTTTTCAGGAGAAGAAACAACTATATCCAACACTGGTAAGAATTTATATTTTGCTTTTAATGTTTTAGTTTTATCACAATCATGTATTTAATATAGACATAATTTTATATTTATTTGGCAAAGAAAGAAGGTTCAAAGAGGTAAGCTTATAAGTCTATGTGGTTTCTGACTTTAACTTGTTCTTAAAACTCTTTCTAATATAAGGTTTGGTGACTACTTGAACATACTTTTCAATGATATAAATATTATTATGTTTAATTAAGCTTTAACATTTCTTAAAATTGACAATAAATGACATAGCAAGTTTCTAATCCCCTTAAAAATATATATATAAATCGATTTCATTGCTCCACCTGTCTGTTTCTATGCCAGTAACATGCAGTTTTTGTTACTGTTGTTCTATAGTACAGCTTGAGATAAGGGTTGGAGATACCTCTTTTATTGTAGAGGATTGTTTTAGCTATTCTGGGTTTCTTGTTCCATATGAATTTGAGAATTTTTCTTTCAAGGTCTGTAAAGAATTGAGTTGATAATTTGATGAGAATTGCATTGAATCTGTAGATTGCTATTGGCACGATGGCCGTTCTTACTATATTAATCTTGCTGAGCCATAAGCAAGGGAGATCTTTTAATCTTCTGATATCTTCTATTTCTTTCTTCAGAGACTTGAAGTTTTTTTCATACAAGTCTTTGACTTGGTTAGTTAGGGTGACACCAAGGTACTTTATGTCCTTTGTGGCTATTGTGAAGGGTGTTGCTTCCCTAATTTCTTTTTCAGTCCATTTGTCTTTTATATATAGGAGGGCTACTGATTTTTTTGAATTAATTTTGTATCCAGCCACTTTGCTGAAGGTGTTTACCAGCTGAAGGAGTTCCCTGCTAAAATGTTGGGGTCGCTTATGTATACTATCATATCATCTTCAAATAGTGATACTTTAACTTCTTCCTTTCTGATTTGAATCTCCTTCATCTACTTTAATTATCTTATTGCTTAATCCCACACACTTATGGACACTTGATTTTTTACAAAGATGCCAAAAGTATACAATGGAAAAAAAGACAGCATCTTCAACAAATGGTACTCAACTAACTGGAAGTCCACACGTAGAAATATGTAAATAGACCCGTGTCGATCACCTTTACAAAATTAAAGTACAAGTGGATCAAAGGTCTCAACATAAAACCAGACACATTAAATTTGTTGGAATAAAAAGTGGGGAAGAGCCTCAGACTCATTGGCACAGGAGACAATTTCCTGAAAAGAACACCAACAGCTCAAGTTCTAAGATCTAAAATTAATAAATGGGATCTCATGAAATGGGAAAGCTTTAGTAAAGCAAAGGACACTATGAGCAGAACAAAAAGACAGATCTTCATCAACCGTACATTTGATAGAGGACTAATATCCAAAATATATAAAGAACTCAAGAAATTAGACACCAACAAACCAAATAATAGAATAAAAAACGGGGTGCAGAGCTAAGCAAAGAATTCTCAACAGAAGAATCTAGAATGGCAGAGAAACACTTAAAGAAATGTTCAACATCCTTAGTCACCAGGGAAATGCACATCAAAACAACTGAGATTTCATCTTACACCTATCAGAATGGCTAAGATAAAAAGCTCAAGTGAAAACATATGCTAGAGAAGATGTAGAGAAAGGGGAACTCTCCTCCATTGCTGGTGGGAGTGCAAACTTGTACAACCACTTTGCAAATCAATCTGTCACTTTCTCAGAAAATTGGGAATAGCTCTACCTCAAGATCCAGCTATACTACTCCTGGGCATATACCCAAAAGATGCCCCACCATTCAATAAGTATATTTGCTCAACTATGTTGATAGCAACTTCTTTTATAATACCCAGAATCTGGAAACAACCTAAATGTCCCTCAACAGAGGAATGGATACAGAAATTGTGGTACACCTAAACAACGGGATACTACTCAGCTATTAAAAACAAGGAAATCATGAAATTTTCAGGCAAATGGATGGAACTAGAAGAGATCATTCTGAGTGAGGTAACCCAGAAACAGAAAAACAGGCATGGTATACACTCACTAATAAGCAGATATTAGCCTTGTAATATAGGACAGCCATCTACAGACCTAAAGAAGCCAAACACTCAGGAGGACCCTAGAGAGGATGCTTAAATCTCACTCAGAATGTCAAACAAGATAGACACCAGAAGTGGTGGCAGAGAGGAAACCGGATGGGAGTTTATTATAGAGGGTCCTCTGAAAGGATTCACTCAACAGGGGATCAAAGCAGATGCTGAGACTCAAGGCCAAACTTTGAGCAGAGCACAGGGAATCTTAGGGAGGAAGAAAGGGATGGGGCATGGAGGGGGACAGGAGCCCCACAAGGAGACAAAAAAACTAACAGATCTGAGCCTAGGGGTTGCTGTAGAGATTGATGCACCAATGGAGGACCATGCATAAAGAAGGTCTAGAACCCTGCTCAGTTGTAGCTGATTGGCAGCTCAGTCTCCATGTGGATCCCTGAGGAAGGGGAGCAGAAGCTGCCTCTATCAACTGACTGCTCTCTGATCACTCGCTCCTGATGATGTGGCCTTCCCAGGCCACAGAAGAAGATTCAAGAAGTCCCGTTGAGACTTAACAAGCTACGGGTAGATGACAATAGTGGAGAACTCTCCCTTTCAGTGGACTAGAGAAAGGGAATGAGGGGAAGAAGGAAGGAGGGTGGAACTGGGGGAGTTGAGGGAGGGGGATTCAATCAGAATATATAATAAATAAATTGTGAAGAAAAAAAAGAATTAAGAAAATATGTATAAATCAACATGGGTTAATATTTGAATATAGAGAAGAAATCATGATCAAAATATATTGATATGAAACAGGTATTTTCAATAAAAAGACTAATGTTAAAAATTGAGAAGTCTAAGAACAATCTCACACACACAACCCCCCCCCAAAAAAAATCTCACATTTGTTTAAGGACTAATGCATTTTATAAACTATTGGAGCTAGAATTTGCTTATATTTAGGATTAAATATATTTTATTTTTTTAGTTAAAATTTAATTTTATAATGGTTTTCAAAGAACAATTTACCTTTTTCATGTTATGCTTAGAGATCTGACATTAATACATTTTGTATCATAAAATTTTATAAAGTTTCCTACTAAAATTCACGTAATTTTCTCTAAAAGCTTCTGAATTTTGAGAAAAACAAATTTAAATAATTATGAAGTTGTCAGTACTTTAAAATTCAAACCCCAAATCATAGAGGAATTGACCTGCAGGTGATTAACGAGAAATTGAATCCCTTATAAGTTGTTGCTGTAAATGTTTGTTTCCTAATCATGTGATTGACAGTATCCTTAAGAAGGTAAGTGAAAGCATAAAATACAACTGTTTTAATAATTTAAATGTGCATTTCAAATGGAGCAAATATGACATTTTAAAATTGGATTATTGTAAGAATTATTTGTCATTAAATAAAAGTTTACCCTGAATTCTAAAACACTACACAAATACTAACAAATCCCATTCTCAAACTTAAAAGAAAAAAAAAAAGCATGGTCTTTTATTTTCCAGTGTCTAAGCATAGAATTTTATGGTTTTACTGTATGGCATGGAGGCCTGTAGTGCTTGCTCTACAGGACGTTGTGATTGGTCATGACCACTTTTTAGGTGGAATATGGCATTTTCCTTTAGGACATAGAAAGTTATCCTCAGCGCGTGTAGATGAGACGTTGCTGCAGAATGGGGATGGCTGTGGGGTAGAATGGCAGTCACGCCTTACCTTGTTGAGGGTTAAGTTAGAAGTGTGACCCATGATGCTAAGAGAGTGGTGTCCTCAAATAGCACCAACGGGAAGGTAATCAGCGCAAAATGTAGAATGTTTAAAGCAAGGATTCGGGGACAATCTGGAATTGGCAGATTTACGATCATAAATTTTACTTGTGAAACTTGAACTTAAGTGTGTGCAAAGCTATTAATGCTTCTACACGAGAGAGACTTCTCTGAATACCCTTCTTCATACACTGAACACTGAGTTTGCTTTGATGGAAAGTCTTGAGTAATTGCACTCTTCAAAGTAGCATAGATTTCTTACGTTGAGTGTTCAAAGTTATGCTTCTCAAGCTTCTTGTAGTTACTCTACTAAATGGGAGTTTGCCCTGTGTGAGAGAGAACTCACTGCAACATTCTCTCAGGGCGAGAGACCATTGCAACCCTCCCAATACCACAGTTTGTTTAATCTAAAAATAGTCACCAGTAAAGATGACAGTGAGTTAACAATGAGTGGACAGGATTTAAAATCCCTCCTTCCACCTTTCTTCTCTCCTTTCATGATTTTCTGCTCTCCACTTCCTCTTTTTATCTAATTCTCTATTCTTTTTAGTCCATGCATAGTGGACAAGAGACAATTAGTCTGGAATTGTGACCCTGGAGACTTGAGTTATATCTTACCACTGGTTCAATTTGTGAAGATTGTTTTAACCTTTGTTTGATAAAACACACCTAGTTTTGATTAAGTGAATATTCAAATACTGCTATTTTAATACTCAAAGAAATTAATGCATATTAAGCATGGAATATTTAGAAAAAAAATCACACTGCTGTAATTCCAGAGAGAACATGATGTTTCAAAAAACTTAATTTGATGTATTTCTCTTTTTCACACACAAAATACACTTTAAATAAAGAAAAACAGTGAGCTGTTTGATTTTCCCCACTGTGCTAATTCCCTGCAGACAAGGCTCTCCATACATACGCACATCCACTGAACAGGATTGTCTTCAGCCCTGCCCACCACATCACTCATTTAAAGCAGTGAAGTAGAACAATGTCATTTCAGTACCATATGTCTCTGATTAAAAAGTCAAACATATTTTCATAAAAACAGATCATTCACACTTCTGTTTGTAAATGAAATGAACAACAATGAAATGAGAGAGAAGGTCAAGGGAAGTTGCTTTTGAACCATTTTCCCCATCTTTATTTTTAACTCTTATTACATAATTGGTATCTGTCTATATATGTATATAATTCATATCTACAAATGTATAAATAATTAAATATAACCATAACCAAATAATTAAATATAACCATATATAAATAATTAAATATAACCATAACCATAACCATAACCATATATATATATATATATATATATATATATATATATATGCGTGTACGCCTGTGCACATGCCTGTGCGCGTGCAAGTATACATGTGCGCTATAGATCACCTAAGTTTGATGTCTGTGAATGGGGTTGGGAAGTGAGTACATGTTTATGAATGGACGTTTTAGAACATGATTTACAAATTTGTTTTCCTCCATCACTCATTAACACTACAGGACTGAGCACAACAGAGAAGGCCGCTCCCCTGCCTCAAAGTGGCCCTTTGCCTGCTCACAGCACTGCATTCTCACTCCCAAGCATCTCTGAAAGAGGAAATGACTCCTCAGAGGCCACACGCATTCCAGGTGACCATTCAAGCCAGGTCTTGCCAGAAACGTGGGTAATGCTGGTATTCTTACTATGACAGGTTGCCACACAGAGGTTCCTAACCAAATGCTATTGGGGGTGAATCTGACTTTTAAAAGCTTTCTAAAGTAATATACATATGCAGTTTCCAAGCATTTGATTTTTCTTCAATCAATAGATTGGAGATGATAGCAGGTGTCTGTAAAGGCTCCTTAGTGAAAATAATGCAGACATGGTGCTCAGAACATGGAAAGTGTTGGAGGGAAGAGCCTGTCTCTATAACCAGAAGTTCCTCTACTGTCCTTGGATCTCCACATCTGTGCCAGCTGCTCGAGGACCACTTGTAGCCTCCTGCTGCACTAGACAGGACAGATTTCTTCCTTGCGGGGTTTGATAACTTCTGAACTTTCTTGCAGCTACCCTGAAGTGGGATATTATCATTTCTTCGTTCCATTATAGGTTCAAATTATCAGAAATACTAAAGATAGGCAACTATTTTAACAGCCTATTCTGAATTGAAGATTCAGTTTTGAGATGTGCAGTTTTCCCAGAGAAATTTGTACTATTTTTATTCTTAAAACAACCAAACAAAACAAATTATGAAATCTGGTAGGGGAATATAAGATAATACAGCCACATTTATGGCAAATAGCAGAACAAAGGGGAGCTGTTTTCCCAGGGAGCCAGTGGCATTCTCTCCAACATGAACATATTAGAGATTTTAGCTCTTCTTTTGTTCAATTTTACACTTTTAGCATAGTCAGAACATTCATCTGCCAATATGAGGTTGTGCACACATTTCTGAAATAACATCTGTGTTACAGTTTTCTTAGAAATTCAACGGCTTAACAGAACCATTTATCTTGGTCTAAATAAGCAACGGGTATGTACAGCATCCCACAGAAATGGCAGTGTGTCGAGTACAAGGCTGCTAGGGACTGTCTGACAGTCAGCAGTTCAACAAGGGGGTAGCTCTTCTTTTAGCACACGCTGGGCTTCATAGTTCATCTTTATCCCTTCCACCAGCAGAGCAGGCACTTAGGACCCGCGTAAGCCTCAGCACATAATGTCTGATGCTTATAAAAGGTAAGGGTGAAGGATGCTGGCGTTGCATAGAGCATGTGGTGGGGCCGCTCACTTCCGATTTTAATCTTATTTCACGTATACAACACACACACACAACATCCCACTTAACTCATGTCTTTTATTTGAGCACATTAAAACCAAAGAGTTTCAGATAGACCCTCTCAGGAAAAGGCTTAAGGTGGAATGGATTGGAAATCCAGGTGAGTAATATCAAAATACTTTTTGGTACAATTTGATGGTGAAATATTCCTAGAAAATTTTCTTATGTATTCCAATAAAAGAACATATTTTCTATTTTAGAATAGTACTGCTACCTAATGATATTTTAATAGTGTGCTGGGGAAAACGATGTAATTTATGTTTATGATTAATTAATAGTTTTGAATGCAATTACATTTTTCTTATTTTCTGATATACTTAGTGTAAGTCTTTTAATTCATTTTTCTAATGACGTAAACTATTCAAAATTGTCCTGTTTAGAAAATCTTTACAATAAATATCCACATGCTTAAATAACAATAGAGTATCAAATATTATTTTATAAGACAGTGTATGAATTTTGTAACTAAATATAGGATGATTTTTATATATTGATAAGCACCAATACTTAAGATGTTCTACACCATAAAAATTCTACCATCTCAAATCTTTTTTTTTAAATAAAAATTTTGATGATTATTTTACAAGCTCTCAGTCCCTGGCACCCAATTTGCTGTAAGCATGTGTGTGTAAGCATGCATGTATAACTATCTGCAGAATTTTTCCAATGCTGGGTGTTACCAATCTATTAAAACTGCCAGTAAGGCAATTTCAAAAGCTTTGTGTTGACTTTACATGTCTTCAGTGTCTCACAGTGAAACGCTGTGAAATATATATATGCTGACATACATATTTTGTGTGTCCTTCTATTCTTCCTTTGTGGTTTTTTTTATTGTTTATTATTATTAGTTACATTTTATTAACTCCGTATCCCAGCTGTATCCCACTCCCTTATTCCCTCCTAATCCCATCCTCCCTCCCTCATCTCTTCCCTGCCCCTTTCCAAGTCCACAGATTGGGGAGGACCTCCTCCCCTTTCATCTGACCCTGTTTTATCAGGTATCTTCAGGGCTGGCTGCAAAGTCCTCCTCTGTGGCCTTGCAGGACTGCTCCTCGCTTGGGGGGGTGGGGAGGTCAAAGAGCCTGCCATTGAGTTTTGTAATGAGCACTTTGATATGTTTTAGAATTGTAGAGTTTCATACTATTCTGTCTGTAAGGTGGGTTTGCTTCCAGTATCAGTCTGTAGAGTTGTTGGTGAATCCAATAAACTTTCAGGGATTTGGAAGTCAAAGAAGTAACCTGGACAGGTATGTGCTCTTGGGAAAAAATGTGTAAGCAGAGCTCAGGAGCCTCCTTCCTGCCTAGGAAACTTCAAGATATTAATAAACCAGGTCATGTCACACTGGGGCAACTCTGCTCCACTTCGTTGTCTTAGAGTTCAAGTTGCCAACAGCAGCAGAGGTTGACATAACCATCTCACTTTCCAACCTCAGGTTTTTCATCCACGCTGATGCCCCCGCAGCCCGACTTGCAGACTCCCTCTGCCAGAGGAGCTGACACCCAGACACTCAGCAGCAACGCTGACCTCACCACACTCATGCCTGCTCCCGGCGGGATTGACTCACCAGGTTTGGGGGCTCTTTAGACATGTGCAAATATGAAGAGTGCTGAGAGTCGCCTCCCTTTAAGAATGGTGTGAGGAGCTGTGGCCACTTGTTCAATATGGAGCACTGGCTGCTTGATGAATTAGTAACTTTACAGTTACCCTTAAGATGCAAAATAAAGTGACAAAGGTCATTCTAACAGAGACAAAATAATACTCAGGGGCTGAGGCTCCAGCAGTGTTCTATGTTTCTTAGATGTAGCTACTGTTTAGGGAAGACTCTGTTCTTTAGTAATAAAGAACAATGTAGTGAGTCCTTAAGACCTTGAGCAACAAACAGCTGTCAAGAATGAAAGGTTTTCTACCAATGAAGGGGTGACTCTTTACCACGCGGCCTTGTCGTTAGGGAGTGAGAACAACCGAGGCAGATGCTCATGTATCCCATGCGGACATCAAGATTCCTTTTCATTATCTGTTCTTATAACAATGCAACATATCCTTTCATTACTTTTTCCAAACCAGAGTCTAAATAATGTCTTAGTGCCATTTACATGGAAGAAATATAACTATGTCCTTTCTTAGGCCGTAATTCCATAATCCTTGTACGTTCAGTGGCCTGAATGCTTGGAGTGAGTTAGAAATGTAACAGCGGCCTGCTGACTGACAGGAAAGTCTTGCTTTAGGAGGCCAAGTTAGCACAGAGGATTATTTTGAAACAATAATACTGCTCCTTTGGCCTAAAAACTACCACAGACAAAGAGTGGTCTCATCTGCTCCCATCACTCCAGCAGAGTTTTGCATTTGCTAAAAATGGATCTTTAGCAAATCCAGACTCAGAAGTTAGGGACAGAGAGAAGCCATGAACAAGAAGCATACTCTGAGGGCTTCCTGTCACACAAACAAGCCGTTCTGCCAGGAACAAAGAATACTTCTTGGAATATTGGATAATTTTGCTAATTAAGAGATCCATTCAGTGTAAAACACATAATTAAAATGGTAAATGCCATCTTTAAGTGGGGGGGGGCAGAGATGACTTACTTAATAAGGAGAATATTTTTCAATGAGGAGGGAAGCTAGGGATTCTGAAAAGGGTGATAGTGGAAGCCTCGACTTCAGAGACACAAGAGGGGGTTGGGCGGGAGAAGAGTAGGAAAGAGGAAAGCAGTAGAGATGGTGGAGGAAGGCTAGCAGCAGAATTGGCTGCTTTGGAGATTTCACAGGTGGCTAGTTTCTGTGTAAATGACACTGTAACAGGCTGCATTCGTAACCCTCCTACTCTCTTATCTTGTGGAGCCTCCACTGTGTCTGGAACTACTGAATGGATGCTTCCTGTTTTCGTTCTACCCCATGGTTTCCTTAAACCATGGAGTTCAGCAGCTTTTGGAGAGTGGGCCGGGAACAAATTCCATTGGCAGAGATTCATTTCCCTTTCTCAAACGATATGCTCACAAAGACTTAGGGATTCAACCCCTTTGCGATTGGGAGATGCTTGCGTACTCTTTAACAAAGAGGTTTAGAGACCAGCCAAGAGCCATTGACAAGACAGAACACTGCGCCGCAGCATGCGCAAGCCTAGGTTCACGTCGCTGAACCTAGAGATCGTGACAGTGAAACCATCGAACAATAGGAGCTAGCTCAGATTTCTTTTGCTTTCTCCACGGCAGCTGGTGTTGTGCCAGTCATCTTGATGGGTAATTCATGAGCATACATTGATTGCCTGTGCCTGTGTTCCGGCCGTGATGTGTGGGGGTAGCACACAGCAGGCAGGAAGTGCTCTGAAGCCTGAGAGTGAAATTCTAAGCCAGACATGTAGCTCTTTTAGTGTATCACTCAACACTCTTGCCAACAACTGGGAAATAAGGGGATTTTATCGGCATAACGGCCAGTGTGTTGATATAAAACTAAGTTGGTGTCTGCGTGGGAGCCTTCTTAGTAAATGTAGTACTGTGACCATCAGCCAGTAAGGAAGGAAACACCAGGGGCTCAGATACAAGTGAGCATTCAGCTCGATTTTAGGAAAATCGATGCTGAGCACTTGTACACAGGGCTTCTCCACCCAAAGAGGCACACCCACCTAAGATTCTCAGCGGGTGCCAGGCCCCACTTCCTCCTGGGCAACCTTAGCAACCAATCCTTTTACACTCAGAGTTGCGTTTACTCTGTATGTCCTTAGCATCTCCAATACAGAATCCTTCTCTTTGAAAGATTTTTAAGACTACCTAAGGCAGCACTTTCCTGGGATGTTTGACCCCTTTGGACTATCCAAGCTATTTCCCAAAGGCAAAAATGTTTGTTGCTGTTGTTTTCCTGTCAACTAGAACCCAAGCTGTACAGTTTTCACATGTCTGCTTCTGAGTTCATCTTTCTGGGAGTTCTCATGTTGACAGCCCTTTCTATGGAATTGAGATTATGGGATGGGTTAGGGTTAGAGTCTGACTATATATTATACTGTAGTAGGTATATCAGATAGCTCATTGCTTTTCCTTAGTTCAGAAACCACATCCATGTCAGCACGTGGCATAACGACCCCTCTGATTGCAGGTTTAGCAGGGGAGAGGACTACATTGGACACCTTTTCTGCAAGCACAGTCTTTCCTGAAGACACCCCCAGCCTTGCACACAACAGCTCTGCTGCCTCACCTGCACACACCTCCAACATCAGCACCACAGAAGCCTCCTCAGGTGTGACCATTATGTGACGCATGTTTAAGCTTATGGAGGCTCCAAACTTGAGTTTCTTATGTCACTCCAGGCACTATTTTCAAATTTTCCACAATCTTTTTTTTATCTTGATAAGAAATTAGGCAAAAGAAACATATGAGAAAACTTTGGGTGGGGGGAATAGTGTGATTTTATTATTAATCTTGTGAAGCTCATGAAAAAGAAGAGGATGATACACATTAACACTTGTAGCTCTAGGATTGAATCCTACTGCCTGAATTTCCTAGACAATGTAGGACATATGTAGTTTCCCTTTTGTAAAAGTGTTCCTAATAATACTCATTTCATAAAATTTATACGAGACTGTACACGCAAAAGGTTTGGCATAATGTGTGGAAGAAAAGCGACCATCGGTCTAATTAATATCCAAAATAAGGAGAACTGTAATTCAACAGAAAGTGATAGTTTGAGGATAATTCTTTTTTTCAGATAAGAAACAAACTAAGGAATGAATAACTTCCCATTTAAGTGGTGATATAATATTTAAAATTTCTTGAAGTGTGTGTTACCTGAATGGATTTTTACTTAAGTTTTTGGCCCACTTTGTTATTTTGGAAACATATCAATTCAAACTAAGAAAGAATCACTTAGCAAATGATCTTGCCTGAGGAGTTTTTCCTCAAGCCTCAAGATGATAAAAATCATTCACCTTTATCTTTTTGTTCATTTCCTTGCAGGTTCCAGCCTTACCACGCCTGCACCATCCACTCTGGGCTCTACAAGCACTGTTCCTCCAAGCACAACAATAGGTGACAATCTTACCCTCAGTCATGTAGGCACACTGCTGTCACTGCCTGGGACATCTCACAGACTTCCTGGCTTTCTCTACCACAAGGGTTTTTTTCTCTGTGAAATCTAGAGGCATAATCCTAATGGTAGTAAAGCAGAATCTAGACACTGATGCAGCACAGTCCAAGTTGAGACCACTAGGTTATAATGTCACTGCCATGCCTACCAAGATCAGATTATAGATTATAACACAACTTCCCCAAGACTATGAAAACATGTATTATGTGCCCCTATGTCATTATTTAACAATTCACTTTTCCTATGAAGGGTCCCAGTTTATGGTGGAGTGTTTATTAAGGCTCACATAGGCAATAGCCAAGTCTGTTAGAACTCATTTCTTTGAAGAGCAGATGCGGTGTGTGATAGAGTAAGTTTATCAAAGGGGCAAGAAGATGGAGGTGAGGTACCTTTTGGAAGAGCTGTGGCAGTGATGTTGTCTATGGTCATGAAGCCAGTATTGCCAAGCCAACCATTTTTTCCAGATTCTTCCAACTCTGAGAGGATTAGCTGCTCCAGAGTCCCCCCACCTTTTCAGTTAAATCAGTGGTTCTCAACCTGGGAGGCGAATTATCCTTTCACAGGAGTCGCCTAAGACATCAGAAAGCACAGATATTTATGATTCCTAACAGTAGCAAAATACAGTTATGAAGTAGCAACAAAAAAAATTTTATGGTTGGGGGGGTCACTGCAACAGGAAAAACTATATTAGAGCATTAGGAAGGTTGAGAAACATTGAGTTGATGCCTTTATTAATACAAGACGACTACTGTGAAATCAGTTAGAGACCCTGTATCTTGTGTGTGGGAAGCATACAGAGGTTAAACCAGGGAGCAAAGTAGCCCTTAACTTATGAATGACATCTGATAAAAATAAAAACAAAAGCACAGTGCTGCTTTATGGGGGTTTTAATTATGAAAATCTAGTTTGAGACTCACAAAGTAAATGAAGATTTTTAATATTTTGGCAACGCAGGAATTTGTTCCTTTCACCATCCTGACATCAGATCTGTACCCAAAAGTCTACATATTGCTAGTCACAGTTGCTTTTATTGTATACTTTAGTGATTTAGCTGGTTAGTCTATATCATTTGTAAGCGTGAGATGAAAATAAGATATTAAGCAAGCTGCGTTATGTGATAAATCTAAGTAGGTAGACTTTCCAGTGTATAGAAAGTCTATGAAGCAGATTCCCAAAGTTGAACACAGCAGACACATTCTAAAAAAAAAAAAAAAGAATATTTCAGTGATTTTTTTTTATCTTTTATTGCAGCTACCACTGAACCAAAGATACCATGTGGTAAGTCTGTTGACCCCAAGCCAGCCTCTGTCACTTGGGAACAGCATTTTGATTATTTCTCTCTTCCTTCCAAGATTTCAACCTTTATCCATTGTTTCTATTTCCCATGACCAGTTCTAAATCTTAAGAGTCACTATCTTTTTTGTTTTCTTCTTGCCCTGTGATAGAAGCCATGTTCTTCTTCAGGGTCAGTGTTATTCTTCTGTGTTCTTTTGAGTCTCAGCACTGGAGGTGGGTTCCCGTTTGCTCAGAGTCAATGTCAGCTTCTATTTGTTTTGTAAAATAAGAACAAGTAAATAGATGGGAGTAAAGTGCTTGTCACACAAGCATGGGACATGAGTCTGGTCCCTAACATCCATGTGGAAAGAGGAACTTGGTAGCAGCTGTTTGTAATCCTATTGATGGGATGGAGGTGAGAGGATCCTTGGAGGTGCTGGCTTGATGCTACTGTCAGATGACAGAAAGATCCTGTCTCATAACGACAGATCCAGAGAAAGAGAGGAAGATGCCAATGTCAGTCTGTGATCTCCAAACCCACGCACGTATTCTCACGTGCACTCCCTCACATACATGCACAGATGACGATGTATACATGCATGCCCATACACAAGCGCACGCACACACTGAAAACAATTTTAAAATGGGAGTGTATATTAACAGTTGATTAAAAGAAAATTTCACAAGCCAGTAGAAATTATTAACACTAACCAAAAGGGTTTATGAAGAATTTATTATCATATGAAATGATATATATGTAATGGACTGAGTTGGACCTTATGGTCTCTGAATAATTAATAATGAGAGAATTAAATGATTTATAAAGATTTTCAAAAACAAGAGAAGTTATAAAGCAAGAGAATTTTTGAATATGAGTTCACCAGTATTACTGAATTCTTGCTAGTAGCAGACAGTTATATCATGAACTTTAATTAAATATGATGATCAAAATATAGTAGTTTTGATTCTTATGGACTTTACAGTTTAGTAGGAAACATAGATAACAACCTAATAATCATCTGAGCATGAACTGGGATTCTTCATATGAAAGGGGAGTTATGAAATAATGACATAGAGATACAAGATACATTTTTATTTTTCATATTCTTAGGGATATTGTGTTATAATCTATACTCTGACTTGGCGATATTTTGGTGTCTTATCTTCCACTTTCATAGGCTGTATGCTAATTATTCTTTCACTTCTGCTTGCTGAATACTTAATAAATTCAGTCCTTTAAGACCAAAGAGTACGTTAAGGCATTCATATCCAATGCAGTCTCACTCATTCTGAATGACAATACTAATTTTCTTTTTTTTTTCCAGATACAATATTTAAGAACATTACTGTGAATTACATCTATGACAGTACAACTAAGTTTTTTAAAGCAAAGCTGGAAGACAAAGAAAACCCTCTATGTGAAGATAAGGGTTGTGAACGTCTCACACAGTGCTCACAGAAAAAAGTCAACGTGTCTAACGGCTCATGTAGTCCACCCAAAACTGTCGACTTAGATGTACCACCAGGTGAATGCCAATGTCTTTCTGTCTGTGTACTCAGAACAACAGTGTGATTCCCTGTGTGTTCTAGGGCCCTTTGGAGCTACTGTGGCTGGAGAAGAAAGGAAGTCAGCTTTGATAAAGAGAACCCCAGCAAGCATGAAGAAATACACACTTACCACCTGCTTCTCTTGTTTCTTTTACCAAGTGTCTTCCAGGCATGGAGGTTGTGGCAGCACACACCTTTAATCCCAGCACTCCAAAGGCAGAAGCAGGTGGAGCTCTGTATTTGAGGCCAGCCTGGTCTACAGAGCGAATTCTAAGATTTTCAGGGTTACACATAAAAACCCAGTCTCAGAAAAAAATTTTTTTTTTTTTTAAAAAGTGGTTCCAATGGATTAGAAACAGCCTATCTTGTGAAGTATAGACGAGATTTCTGGGTCTTCTTTTTAAATTAAAAGTGTTTTCTTTTGTCTTTTTATTTTTATTTTCTTTTGCAGAAGTTTTCATGTTTATTAGAGAAAAGAACAAAGTCACACATGTAATGTTTTTGAAAAAAATCAAAAGGAGAGTTCTAGTTATGTCAATATAAAAATTGTAATCCCAGGCTATGGAAGGCCAAGGCAGGGGCATTTATAGGTATTCAAAGTCAGCCTAAGCTACAGCGTGAGTTTCCTGCCAGCCTGAGCTACATTGTGAGATGAAAGCTTGTCTCCAAAACCCCAAACAGCTCAACAAACAAGGATCAAAACCACAAAGGTTTTCTTTTTCAAATGTGATAGTCGGTAATTTTATCTAGATGCTTCTTTGTGTTTGATTTATAAAAGTGGCATGGAATCTATTGAAAAGAAGACATCTCTACTAAAATATGCGGTATGGAGATATGTTGTCTCCCCTAAGGATGGCAAATGTCTGAGGTAACAGACAAACTATAAATGGTGACCACACTTTATGGAGACATATCTAAGCACTATATTGTACACAAATTAGCATAATTATGTGTCAACTGAAACAAAGAATTAAGATTATGAAAGACTTCTGAAATACTCTACTGATTGAAATATCAAAGCAGAGGCTGAGACTCATAGGGGCAGATTGCAGGAAATCTTAGGAAAGAAGGGGGAGACAGAAAGACCCGGAGAGTTCAGGAGCTCCAAAAGGAGAGCAACAGAGCCATAAAAACTGAGTCCTGGGGGCCCTGACCAACAAAGGACAATGCATAGAGAGGACCTAAAACCCCAGCTCAGATGTAGCCCATAAACTCAGTCTCCAAGGGGTGCAGGGACTTTCTCTGGCATGAACTCAGTGCCAGCCTCTCTGATCACAGCCCTCTGGTGGGTGCAGCCTTGCCATGCCCCAGAGGAAGACAGTGCAACCAGCCCTGATGAGACCTGATTGGCTAGAAGAGGAGGAGACCCTCCCCTATCAGTGGACTAGGGGAGGGGCATAGGAGAAGGAGGGTGGAATTGGGAGGAGATGAGAGAGGGCGCCACAACCGGGATACAAATTGAATAAATTGTAATAAATGATAATAATAAGGTTTTTTTAAAGATTGTGAACTATATAATCAAGAAGCACCAAACCCTGGGAGTTCTTAGACTTCCCCAAGTGCCATCCCATGCTTGCAAGATTGGGCTTCTAGAGATTGCACGCCTTCACATCAGGAACCTAACCGCACTTCAATGTTTTCTTCCCAGGGCTTGAGAATTTTAAGCTGAATGTCTGCACAATAGCAGAAAAAGCTCACACTTCAATTTGTCTAGAGTGGAAAACAGAGAACTTTTTCTGCGACAGAACAAAAATTTTATACAAATTCCACTGTAGTTCAGGTACGTACTGGGCAGAGAAATTCGATCATCAGAAGTTATTCCAGACTTGGCTTGAACGTTCTTTCTGTACATTTGCTCTCCTCCTCCCACCCTCGGTAGTCTGTGGTAAATTAGAAGAAAATAAGCCCAGTACCTCTGCCGCAGAGACAAATTCACGAAATAGATAACTGGAAAGAACAATCTATGGATGGTAAATATTGCCAGAAAAACAGAATTAAATAATTTTCTTGAGTACTGTTATATACCAGGCATTGCTGAAAGGAAAAAAAAAAAAAAGATGGTATCCATAGTCTTCAGAAAGGAAGCACAATCTTATGCACATCCGGAGGTTATTTTCTCAGACTTCCATCGATAAAAAAACAAGCAGTTCTAGGAATGAACTTGGGTTTCTACTGAGGCAGTTTTTTTTTTTTTTAATTGAATTCGGTGAGGTGGACTCTTGTACCTTATGACAGCAAACCACTTGCCAGAACACAGTTGGAATGACAGAGGTTCGTGCACCTTTGTGCACACACACAGAGGCAGAAGTGTTACTCTTACTGTCTGTCATCAACATGTTAACAGGAAGATGCTAGGCTATGCTGCAAGCTTGTTCCAAAACTGGAAAATATTTATAATGTGTTATCAATTTTTAAAAATAAGACATGATACTGGTTTCTTCTCAAAGTTGAATATTGAAAGTTATTTGTAGAATCTTGGGCTTATTATTTCACCGTTTGAAGAGGCTTCACTCTAAACATTAAACCTTAAACACGTGGCACCAGAAAAGTAGTCCTTACACTATGTATCATTTCCTATACTCACGTGCAATTCTACTTCTTTCAGGCAGTCAACAATTCTCTCTGGAAGTCAACTATCAGGCTCCTGAACCAAAAGTTGAGCTACCCAACCTTACTCCCAACAAGACTTACAAATGTGATATGGAAATCCTCTACAACGATGTAGTATTTTTAACAGAAAAAAAAGATGAGAAGACGGATTTGGGGAGTAAGTACATTGCTTATATTTAAAAATAAATAAAATATCTGTTTTTCTTATGGGCTAGTCTTTTTTTGAGAACAACAGAAAATAATGGTATAGAATTATAGAAAAAATTTAAATGAATTTTAAGGCAAATTTAAAAAATAAGTAATACAAACTTAAATAAAGTTCATGTTCTGTTGTTCAAAATGAATCTCTTTCAAGACTACTGGAAACAGTTAAAATGGTTGACATAGATTATTCCTATTTTCCTCATTTTCTCTTCCATTCCTTTTATAGCACAATTTGCTTTGTATTCTTACACTTCTTCCCCAAATTATGCCCTGATCCTGATAGAACTAAAGGAAGCAAAGAAATTGATAAAACCCAGGCAAATCTAAATGTTTGAATATAAAGTAGGGACTGTAGTTGTCAAATTTCTGACAATACAATTGGTAACAAGGTAAGTCTGAATAAATGGAAAGAGATTCTAGAAATTAACAGAATTTTGGAAGAAAGAAGTAAAAAATTCCAAATAAAATTAAAATTTGCTGGTAAATGTTAATTTTTTAAAATTATGATTAATGAATATATCAACTATGAAGAGGACAAAAATGTCATTGCTTACAAAGAGTAAAGACACTTTTAGAATAAAAATTCTTATATATTAGGAGCAAAAGGAAGAGAAGAAAAGCAGTAGGAAAAGGGGAATAGGAAAGAAGGGAGGAAGGGATGGAAGGATGGGGGAAGGAAGAGAGGCAGAGACACAGAGAGAGAGAGAGAGAGACAGAAGTGAAGAGGGAGGGAGACAGAGAAGGGCAGAGGGAGAAAAGAGAGACAGAGAAGACAAAATAAAAATAAAAATAAAAAAAACCCACCAGAAAATAAAAAAGACACTAAAAGCTGGATAAAATGGTAGACACCTGTTAGCCTAGCTGCTTGGGAGGCTGAGGCACGGTGATCACAAATTGAAGGCCTGCCTGGGCGACCTAGTAAAACCTACACAGTGTGTGAAGGCTAGCCTGAGCTACATGCAGTCCTGTCTTTGAAAACAACCAGCACAATAACAACAGCAACAAAAACCCAACATTATGATTTTCTATTCCTCTATGTTTTGTTGTTGAATTTACTCCTGGTTTAGGTTTATTTTTGCTTCTAATAATATTTTTTCCTAAATTTCATATTCATATTGTTTCACATATTATTAGGGTATAAAAATCCAAGTGACTTTTCTGTATTGATTTTTGCAATCTGCCATTTTTATCAAACTTGTTTGGCATTGTTTTTATCATAAAAGTTCTGAAAACAAAACAAAACAAAACAAAACACTAGCATGACTGTAATTTGTTTCATAGCTGAAGAAAAAAAAGATACCCAAACCCAAGTCTATCCTTATCCTTCCAAAATGACGTTTAAGTTACAGGATAAACAGATAAAATTTCATGCAGGCATTAAAAACTTTCAGTAAGGCCAGCAAGATTGTTGGGTAGATAAAAGCATTTGCTGCCGAGCTGAAGACCTGATCGTGTTCACAAGTTACACATGGTAGAAAGAAAGAACCTATTTTTTCAACGGACACACACGCACACACATGCACGCACACACGCGAGCATACGAATGTGCACAAATACAGAGGCATACAAATAAATAACAAAGATTAGCACAGCCTTTAAAAAAAACAATGTAACATAATGAAACTCTTAGAAAACCAATGTCTATATTTGATAAAATACAAGTCATTTCAGTTAATTGTTTTAACATCTTTATAGAAAAGGATATCGAATGGACATCAGACATTGTGGCTCATTACACACAAATTTCCATTGCTCTAAAAGCTAAAGTTATGAAGGACCCAATCAAAACAATGTGGGATGCTCGTTTTCTATCTTTAGAGTAGAAGTTTTTCTAAGAAATAAGAAAAGAAAAAAAAAAAACACAAAAATCATAAAAAGATCCATAAATTTGACTTCATGGCTAAATACTCCTTTTCTTAAGTTGTTGAAAAAAAAGCATATAAATTGTATACTGTAGGAAAGTATCCATGATTTGTTTATTTATTTGATATGAGAAATTTCTCAAAATATATCAAAAAGCCCTTTCAGCTACAAAACAGGACACCAGATATTCCAATTTAAATATAGGAAAGCATTTCCACTGTGCATTTCACAAACGATATACAAATGGTGGCCAAGCCCATGGAAAATGCTCAACCTCTTTAGCCACCTGAGAATTGAAAGTGAGAATAAAATGAAGACTGTATACATATCCACTAGCAAAAGACTGACAATATTATTGATGGAGAGGTAGCAATCCACCCGAGAAAGAAGGAAGGTTGTATCTTCAAGGCAGAGTGGGTCCACAGAGATGCATCCAGTAGTGGAAAGTACTCAATTTCTAACCCAGCTGTAGCCCCATCCTTCATCTCCTCCTAATCACCCCCTGCCCCGCTCTTCTCCTCCCATGGCCCTCCCTTAGTCCACTGAAAAGGGAGATCCTCCTCCCCTTCCGTCTGACCCTAGCCTATCAGGTCTTATCAGGACTGGCTGCATTGTCTTTCTCTTTGGCCTGGTAAGGCTGGTTCAGTCCCCCACCCCACCCCTGCCTTTCCCAGCGGGAGGTGATTCAAGAGCCAGCAGCTGAGTCCATGTCAGATATAAAGATATAACTCTTGCCTCCCCACCCCCTTATTAGGGAACCCACTTGTAGACTGAGCTGCCATGGGCTACATCTGTGCAGGGGTTCTAGGTCCTCTCCATGCATGGTCCTTCATAATAGATAAAATATAACGTAAGCTAATGAAGAACACTACTTATCTTTCTTTGCCCTAATGAGACAATTACCGTATAAAGATAAAATATTCTTTTAGACTATACGTTTGGAAGTTTCAGTCTAAGACTGGTTGTCCCAGGAGCATAGGGTCTCTGATAGGGACACCAGATGATAATTGTAAGTGTGTATCATGAAGTGTGTATCATCATTTGTGTCATGAAGGAAAAAGAAAAGAGAAGAATGGGGGCCATTGATTCCATTTGAGTGTTCTTGTAATGACCAGAAGACTAGGCCTTACCTCCCCAACATCCCACCAAGACGTATTGTGACAGTCAACATCAGGCCATAGCATTACTGATGACTAAAAAGACATACTTACGATGTGTAAAAACAAAATCCAGGTGCTATATTAAATGCAATATCATTTTTTTCAAAATACTTCTGTTTAATATGTGATGAATATAAAGTTACATTCAAACTACAGCAATAGAATGTAGATCAGAGAATATGTGGTGTGTCTCAAGAGGGTTTATTTTGACAGACAAGTGGCAAAAAAGGATAATAGAAATGTTCTATATTGATTGTGATGGTAACACATGAATGTATAACTCGTTGCTCATCAAGCTATACCTTAAGAAAATGCCTGTGAATATAATCTTTCTCATAATTTTATTTAAACGTTTGGCACAGCAATATTTCAAAATGCCAAAATATCTGAAGAATAGTATGTATGAGAAGAGAATATTCTCAAGTATTCTTCAAATCAATGGGATGTCTCGATTTCCTATTGCTGTATGGAAGCAAAATATATTCAGTAAAGGAAGTGATCTAAAGGAAAGAGCATAGGTCTAAGAACTTCACTGAGATTTCATTAGTTCAAAATCAATCAAAAGGTGGCAGTTAGTGATTCAAGCTTGGTATGTAAATAGTATTTTTCAGTATCTTTTTCTGTTTGTTTGTTTGCTCTTAACAGTCCCAGAAAAACTCAGGAGTGTTAAGTGTGAGCATGCAACTGAAAACACAACATCGGTTACCTGGACCCACCCTTCATCTGAAGTCCATGGATATGTTCTATGTTCTAAGAACAAAGAACATGAGACCGAATCAGGTAATTCTGTAAAAGGCAATTCCCACTGGAGAGCAACACCAAGAATTTTTAAATGCTGTAATTACTGTTTTAGCCAGGGAGCTATGAGGCTTTTATGGAGGTTTTGAGAAACTCCTGTTCATCTCAGTTTCAGAAGTGTCATCCACCACAGACTTTCCAGCCTCGGATGTAGTAAAAAGCAAGAATATTACTAATACTTGCTTACTTTTCTTAATCTGTTTTAAATTTTATCTTTACATTTGAAACCCCAATGAAAGAAAAATTTCTTACAAATAATGCATGTTCCCATCCTGCAAATACTATGTAATTGGTCTGTACTATTTTGAACTCGTAACTCAGGAACCCAGATAAACAAGCAGACACATACTATGTGAATAAAAGAGTGCAATCCCATTTAGCCACTTCAGATGGAAACTTGGGTAATTTTAGTTCATTAATAGTCTGCTTCAGAAATCAGTGTAGGCCCTAAAATGTGCAAAGACTAGCTTTAAATCAGTCTGCTTAGATGAACAAACATTTCCTGGAGAAGATCAAATAACTAGAACATTTATAGAACATAGTGGGCAGGACTAGACTCTTGGAGCTGCCTGCCCTTTACCTCTGGTTTAAAGTCAGAATGAATGAATACTCACAGAATCCTCACTGTGTTTGCCCAGAAGGAACCAGGCATAAATCACAATATTTAGAATCTAAGGAACTATTTTTGTAAAGTGTCTTACATTACAACAGCAATATTTTTTTCTTAATTCTTAAAATCCTAACAATCAAATGACTAAAAGAAAGTTAAGAAGAATGTTGTTTTTTTAGCCCAATTGTTATGGAGAAGAATTTTTTAATATATTTATTTATGTATGTATATGAGAGCTTTATCTACATGTTCACGTGCATGACAGAACAGAGCACCAGATCCCATTATAGATGGTTGTGAGCCACCATGTGGTTGCTGGGAATTGAACTCAGGAACTCTGGAAGAGCAGCCAGTTCTCTTAACCGCTGAGCCATCTCTCCAGCCCCTATGGAGAAGAATTTTAAATAGTGTATTTGAGAGAAGTCAAAAGTTAGATTGATAAGACAGGAGAAATGGAAATTCTAAAATAAATCAAAGGGCAACTATGTCTGCTTCATGGGGTGTGTGTTTTATGGATCTTTTTGCATGCTTTCTCCAGGAATACACTGTTTTTCTGTTTTAAAGAACCTTCTACTATTCCATTTTGCTGCATTTCTGTTTTGATATATTCTCTACGGCACTGTTTTTATGTCAGAGTATTTGGTAAAATTAAGTGTATATAATGTTTATTTTAATTCTATGTAGTCTAAAAAATCTAAATTTGTACTGAATTGCATAGCTAAGGTAAGGATGGGATGAGTTATTAACAATTTGAAGAGTTTTGCATGTCTGCAGCTAGTATAAGGTCCTTCTTATTATCACTTAAATATACAACTGTCCAAACATAATTGTTGCACGTGGTTTAAGGGGAACAAATGGGAACTTTTGTGATATCATGTATCTTCTATTCCCCCAAACTGTGAGCTGGTCACTGGATTGAGCCCCCACTCTGAAGTGTATTGAGACTGCTTTAAAGACCAGGAGAAGCCAGCCCCGGTCCATGACCTCTGACATCAATCAAAATGAGTTGCCCCCAATCGAAGGCTGATCAGCCTTTGTTTTCTCACTGAGGTCTAAGGTGTACTGCAGTGAGATCCAGTTTGTCTACCAAGGAGCTATGGCAGGATCATAGCATCAGCAAGTTCTCTAAACTACGCACACAACTCCAGGTGAAAAGCCCTATTCAGAATGCACATGTCTAAAGTCCTTTAAATGAATGCTTTTAAATCAAACTTTACATTTCATCTCATCAGTTCACATTTTAACTGTTTTAGCATCTCCAAAAGTTAGAAAATAAGAGGAGGGAAATATATTCAGTATTTTCTTCTCTTGGGTTGTCAGGGGATTTTGTAATGTTTTATAAGATTTTTTTTATATGGTCTAGTATCTCAAGAGAGCTGTTCCTATGATGAAAATCAAATTAATAGACTTAAGATGATTTTCCAACACCTTCAGGTTAGCTTACTGCTATTGTTACATTCATATTTCACCATATATTTTATCTTGAGGAGCTGCAGCTTTGGTGTCATCACTTAATGATACCAAGTGACAGAAGAGCCTCCTTCCCCTGTCACTGCACAAGAGACATTTTCAGCTTTGTGCATTCAAAGGACTGAGTTTTAAAAGCTATTAAAAAGCAATGTGCACATTTTGAGACTGTGACGGTTTTAGGAATCATTCTGTATATCTTTTAAATATGATCCTTTATTTATCTATTTTGACATTGCAAAATCCCTTTGATACTAGCATGTTTTCAGTAATTTTATTGGGATAAGCATGAAATAGTGTCCATGAAGACTCTTTAGAGGAGATCATGTCTGGAAATTATCAGTGCATTTCTTGTGATAATCTCTCTGTATCTCTCTGACTGGCTCTCTGTCTCTCTCTCTCTCCCCCCCTCACCCTCCTCAAAGCATTGGTGGCAAAATCACTTTTTCTAAGTGCTTTCAGAAGACATGACTTTAATGGTGGAAATACTGCTATTGCTTTATGGAAAAAAATAAATCGAAGCATTTAATGAAATAAGATGCTCATTTGTTATATATTGTTTGTTTATCCAAGACCTCAAAGTAACTGAGTTCATAAAGGAGCCAAGGGTGTTCATGGAGTGTGTTAGTGGTGGTTTTTCACTGGGAAAGAATCAAGAGAATGTGTGTAATAATTATTAGACTAGTTTACAGTCTGAGACTGGGTTGTTCGTCAATGTCTATCTGCCAGATGCACATAGCTGTTTGGTCCAAGAGGTTTGGAACCTCAGAAGAGCAGGACCAAATTCTAAGGATGGAGGCCTAAAAGCTCCCTGAAGAGTCACTATTGTAGCTGTATTCAAATATTTGTTAGGTGGGTGATGAAAACACCCACACCTTGGGGAAAGCATGCTCATTCAAGAAGAGTCTCAATTCCATTCATTTAGGCCCCATTTTTTCAGACTATGCTCTCTATATCCAGGAGAAATCTTTCTCACTCATTTCACAGAAACCTGTGCCAGGCACATCTCACAACACCTCTCAGACATACAAATGTGACTCACCAATTTTTAAAGTCTCTCTTAATTCAATCAAATTGACATTCAAGATTAACCATGATGAAGCATTTCATCCAGGACTTGAAATCCCTTAGTAATTTGAAGCAAGAGTTCCAGACATTGTAAGTATTTAGAATCTCCATTAGTTACTTGGAAAAAACCTTCAGATTTATTATTCAAGACTAAAATGAACAATTTCACCTTGGGTACATTAGGTAAAAATTCAAGCTTCATTGAACTACATTATGAAGCTGTGTTTTGATGCAGAATGCTTGTGAGATTGCATATACAAGCACATGGATTTAGGTCACTAAATAAAAGCCAGGCTGATCTGAGGATCAGTATGCTTAACCCCTGGATCTCATCTCAGTGATGAAGGTATTATCCTAAAAAGCAGACACCATGTAAAAATGTAGCAGGAGTATGGGTATGAGGATGTCATCTGAGCTTTTTTTGTACTCAATCCTCTCAGAGAGAAACTTCTAGTTAGGTATAAAGAGATCTGAGCTAGAAAGTAACATCAGTGTACCCCAACTTTGGAAATCCTGAGAAAAAGATACCATTAAAGAAACTACTTTCCCTTACTTACTATTGAGACTTCTTTCATTGTGATATTCTGCTGTAGAAATTTAATAATAAGTATGTTTGAATCTTTTCTGATACTGTTCCCGAAGGCCCAAAGGCACCCCCAATAGCACTAGAGAAGTGTGGTCTCAAAACAAAGGTCAGGTTCAGCCTGTTGTGGGTATTTATCTTCTGCTCTTCTCAAGAGAGCAGGTGAAATTGTACAGATGGCACTCAAGTTCCAGATCCCAATGCCTAAGCTCCATCCTGGCTTCATATTCCTTGCCTGTGGTCATGGACAAGCGGTTTGACTGCTATAGGGCTCAGTTTTCCACAAAATCACATGATATGACAAATACCAAATTTCTATCAATGGTGATGGTTAAATCAGTTCACTCATGCACCGCATGAAATGGTGACTGCCACATGCAGAGCCACTGAGCCCTTTTTGGTGGTGTTGCTGTGATTATAACTTCTCTCTAATGGCACACTGCTTAAGAGTTCTGTGTTCTATTTTCCTACTCAAATGTCAATGTGCCTAATGATTTCCCAATTAACACGTGCTGGAATAATAATCATATAGTAATAGTAATCAGATATTAAGGAACATCGATGTTTTCCCTTCACATCCTCATTTATATTGCCAGCACCTGCTATGGTAGGCATGTTTATCCATAAGTTCAAAACATCCCTTCTTTCATTTTTAATGTTTTGTGGCAATGCAGCTCAACAGTAACATACTTTTATAGCATTGTAGAAGTTCATGGATGAGGTATTAATATCACAAAAATATATAAAGCTTTTTCTTTCAGTCCAATTAATTTCACTCATCTTTTCATGTGAAGCCTAGATTTCACTATCACAATAAAGTCTTCCCTCGTCCTCATGGCTGCATGAATTACTACAGCCTTAAAACAGAGTGAATGGCAAATGTCGTTATCGGTGGCCTGATGGCAACTTCCCTGAAAGCCTGGAGCAGTAGCTCATATTGATGCTGTAAGATCAGAGTTAAGCATGGGGAAGGGTGTGTTGAAAACAACCATTCTAAAGTATTACAATTTAATATTTTGTAGTATTCTCTGGGCTCTGTGTTGCATCAGGATATGAATTCATAACTTCTTTAAATTTTATTAATTACACTTTATTCACTTTGTATCCCCCCATAAGGCCCTCTCCCCTCCCCTCCCAAACCCACCCTCCCTTCCCCTTCTTCATGAATGCCCCTCCCCCAGTCCACTGATAGGGGAGGTCCTCCTCTCCTTCTTTCTGATCTTAGTCTATCAGATCACATCAGGAGTGGCTGCATTGTCATTTTCTGTGGCCTGGTAAGGATGCTCCCTCCTCAGGGAGAGGTGATCAAAGAGCAGGCCAATCGGATTATGTCAGAGGCATATGACTCTCCCTCTTCCCATTACTATGGAACCCACTTGGACACTAAACTGCCATGGGCTACATCTGTGCAGGGGTTCTAGGTTATCTCCATGCCTGGTACTTGATTGGAGTATGAGTCTCTGGGAAGACCCCTGTTTTCAGATTTTTTGGTTCTGTTGCTCTCCTTGTGGGGTTCCTGTCCTCTCCAGCTCTTACTATTTCCCACTTCTTACAAAAGATTCCATTCCATGCACTCTGCCCAACAGTTGGCCATAAGTCTCAGCATCTGCTTTTATAGTCTGCAGGGCAGAGCCTTTCAGAGGCCCTCTGTGGCAGGTTCCTTTTATTCAAGGACTTTCGAATAATAGTTTTTACTGTTTTCTCACATATAATTAAAACACATTAGATCATTTCCCATTTCCCTCTCCCTTTCCTCTCTCCTATACTCCTATGTCCCTCTCTTTTCTTCTATACTTTCATTCCCCTCTCCTTCCTCCTGTACTTCTCTTATCCCCTCTCCAAGATTCACAGCCACCTCTTCCTTAATTGTTGTTACATATACACAAAAATATATAAACATAAAAATGCCACCTGCTGAGTTCATTTAGTGCTGCCTGCATATATGCTTTAGGGTGGGTCATTTGATATCAGATAACCAATCAAAAAGATGATCTCCAGGAAAGATGGATTACCCTGATGTCAGCAGTTGTTAATAGTTTGTAGCTCTTTGTTTAAGGTTAGGCCCAATGAGGTCTCTCCCATCCAGGTTGGGACATCAACTGTTGCTGGAATTGTTCAAGTCTCATTAGGTGGTCATGTTATTGAGGTTTTATGAGTGTAGGTTTCCTTTCAAAGCTGAAAGACAAAAATTGTACAGCCAACCTCTTGGTCCTCTGGCTTTTAGACTCTTTCTGTTCCCCCCTCTTCCTTGCTTGTCCCTGAGCCTACGGTGCAGTAGCTTCAACTGGAGCCGGACTCTCCACTGTCAGTTGTTTTCTGCATTTTGACCAGTGGTGGCTTTCCTGATCTTCTCCATCTGCCACAAAGAGAAGTTTCTTTGATGAGTGGCGAGCCTCCTTTATAACGGTACATATTCAGAATTCAGTTAGGCACTATACTGATTTAGGGAGCTGCCAGGGCCAGTATTCCTCTAGACTCTATGACCAACATAACCACCTGTAGTTAGCTATGTCTACGATACCACGTGTAATTTCTCTCCTGTTAGGCGGGCCTTCAGTCTAATTAGACAGCATTGCTTACTGCCAAGATGTGGGTTATTATTGTACCTGTAGGGATGCCTTGCTGCACTGGTCACTGTTGTGGCTCCTAGGTGTCATAGCTGTGTAGAACTATTGAGTGTTTCCCTTCCTTAGCAGCTTGCATAACACCTTCTCACACTTATGAAAGCTAGTCCTCAGGGAGGAGGCTTCTGAGTCCATTGAAGGCCTCTGACTCCTATGTCCATAGCCTATGGCGTGTTTAGGAATAGACACTTACCTTCATCTTGTGAGTAAATATAATCATTGCCTGTTTCTTCTCCAAGCATCCTTAGTGTTATATGTCTCTCTTCCCTCCCTCCTACTTGTTGTCCTCCCTAACCCCAATTAAAACCCCTCCACATTTCTCATCTCCCTCTTCATATTGCCGTCATGCTACCTGTTCATATTGCCTCTCCCCTCTCTAGAAACCCCCTCCCCTGTCCCTTTTTGTTGCCTTGGTTTCTGCAGTTACTCCAGGTCGTATACTCACATATGAAGATCTGAAGCTAGGATCATGGATGAGAGACAAGATGCTGTGTTTGTCTTTCAATATTTGTAGTCTACCTGTAATCATATAATGTAGATATAAAGTAATCTGCATAGGGATCCTGACTCTAAAAACTTACTAAATTAGTTTTTCTTTTTAATTTAGAAAAATGCCAGGAGGCAGATAAAAATAAGAACAGTGTTACAGTGGAAGACCTGAAGCCCTATACAAATTATGTTGTGTCTGTTTTCGCTTATGTCAAAGGGAAGGTACAACGTAATGGGACTGCTCAGGCATGCTACTTTCAAACAAAAGCAGCTCGTAAGTTCTTTACTTTAATGTTTCTTTCATGAATGACAAGGAGCAACAAATTCTGTTTTCATGTACGATGAATTGATGTTTTCATTTGGAAAAGAAATTGGCTTGGCATATTTGCTAACATCTAAAATTTTACATAACTTTAAACAATTATTTAACAACTGCTAATCAAGGTTCACTGTGTTTATTAGATATAGTCACAGGGTTGAATGAACACGGCTGGAGGCATCATCAGCCACTATGCTTCAAGCAATTAAGCACCTCAGCAACTTAAACTAAAAATTCTCACTTTACTATCTAGAAAAACTAACTGCAGTTATACACTTAATGATGTCCTACAGAACAGCTGATAAAAACATTTCATAATATACCACAGTTTCGGTACTTATTTTATGTCATGTTTTTCACTGGAAATTTCAATGGTCTACGCAATTTATTGTAGCAACTAGATTGGTGACCAAGCTAACTGCTAATCTCAATGAGGGAAGGAAAGAAGAAAGAGTCTGGGGGGAATGTAGCTATGACTATTGGACCTAACGGGTGCCGGGTTCCTGGAGAGAAGATGTCTTCAGTGTTAAAACATTCTCCACATCATCTAGGCTTAAGTTTTAAATGTGCAAATCACAAAGTATAGAGGTGGGAAATGTACAAGTAATCCCACAATTATCTCTGGAACATTTGGCATTTGGTAACTCCATGAGAAGAGTCAATTTCCTTTAATGACGGGTCCCTTGATAGGCTGACAACACACTAGGGTGGGCCCCAAGCCCAAGAACTAGCTTGATAGGGCAAGGAGAAGAAAGGGATATATATATAATGTGTGTATATATATATATGTACATACATACATATATATGTACATACATACATATATATGTACATACATACATATATATTGTATATATATATGTATGTATGTACATATATATATATATATATGTATATATAATGGCCTACTCAAAGAACTAATAAGAGTATTGAAAAAATTTTCCAAGTCCTACAGTTATTTGCTTTTGTTGCCTTCCCAGTTTTCTGGGATATCATAAAAAATGGAAGTGACTTGTTGCTTGAAGTCCCTCACCTGGTGTTGAGTAGGACCCACAGGTACATGAGAGGAGGACCTGTGCTAAAGAGGAACCTTTATGTTTCTCAAGCACCCTCCCCAGCCTTCCTCCTTCTCACTTTTCACTGTTATTTAGTTCCGCAGCATCCTCATCGGGGACTGTGGTTAGGGCTTCAAGAATGTCTTATTTGTTAATAATGAATAGATGATTTATTCTTAAACGTTTTAAAGTAGATTTTGAGTCCATTTTCTCGTGTGCAGACAAATACCGAAAATGCTTTACAGTGTACTCATGATACCAGTGCTTTACATTCACATGTCAAAAGACTAAGATAACAAATCTTTCTTCGTTTTGATAGGTCCAAGCAAGGTCAAAAAAATGACAGTCGCCCGAAAGTCGGAAAATGCTGTAACTGTCACATGTGAACAGCCTAATGAAATTAATGGCCCTAAAACATTTTACATTTTGGAAGTCAGAAGTGCAAACTCTTTATTTAAAAGTTTCAACGAGACTGACTGCATATTTAATGTAGAGAATCTCTATTATTCAACTGACTACACATTTCTGGTAAGGTCATTTTTTTCCATAGTCACTGCTTTCGCAAGACATATTACAGTGTTTAATACTTAAAACCTGCATGGTAGTAATGTCAGCGCCCACACGGACTTTGGATCTCTGAGGACTACTCAGATCAGTAGTACTTTGGAACATTCAGCAGTTGATGCCAAGCATTTTATCTCTGGGATGAAAAGTAATATTTTATAGCAAATTTTTGTTAGAATGTTTGCAACTTCAAAATGACTTAACTGTGGGGAAATTACTGCTTGTGATAGGAGACAATTTGTGAGCAGCAGATCTTTGCTTTGGCAAATATTTATTTTCATTAAGTTTTTAAAGTTTTCAACTACAAAATTTAAATACTAAAATAAATTTAAGAAAATATTTAAACATGAAGTGAACACAAAGAATCTTAAAATACCCATAATTTCACTGTGGATTGTGTATTATGTAGATATTTCTGTTATTTATGAAAAACATAACCATTTTAAAGACAGTTTAGCAATTTTTCCTAAGTAACCTTTCCACATTAACTTTTTTTTTATTTAATTTTCAATAGTTACATGGATGTTCTATCATACAATTTTATTTTTTTATTTTTAGGATTTTTATTTTTCTTGCTCTTTCTTTTTTTCTTTCTGTCTCTCTTTATTTCCTTCCTTCCTTCTTCCTTCCTTCCTTCCTTCCTTCCTTCCTTCCTTCCTTCCTTCCTTTCTTTCTTTCTTTCTTTCTTTCTTTCTTTCTTTCTTTCTTTTTCTTTTTCTTTCTTTCTTTGTGACAGGGTTTCTCTGTTTAGCCCTGGCTGTCCTGAATTCACTTTGTAGACAATCCTGGCCTCAACTTAGAGAGATCTGCCTTCCTCTGCCTCCCAGAGTGCTGAGATTACAAATGTACACCCGTGCACCCAGCTTCAATTTTCATTGTATTCTACTATACTGAATTCTAATATAAACAGCATTTGGTAAACATGTTTATTAATAAATAGCAACTTTTCTTAATGTCTTTAATAATTTCTGCTCAACACATGATAAAGTCCACTTAAGGAAGAAAAATTTTGTTTGGACTTCTAGTTTGAGAGAAAGCATCATGGCAGGAGCCTGATATGACTGGATACATTGCATCTCTATTCAGAAAACAGAGAGATGGATGTTAGTGCCCCACTCACACTCATTACTATTCCACCTAGGACCCTAGACCATTGAATCAGGTGTTGCATTTGGGGTTGGTTTTTCCTATGCTGTTAACCCTGTTCCTTCACACGCATGCCTAGAACTTTTCTTAGGTGATTATAGATCTTTGAAGGTGACAATCAGTGTTAACCATCATCAGTCTACTTGCATGTGACTTTGAAGCCCTAAGCCATATTCTTCCACCTATATGGTACATCTTGTCTTGACCTTTAAACTTTCTCTGCCAAACTTAACATTTTTGTGTTTCTCTTCTCTCTTAGTGTAGATCTGAGTAAGAGCAGTAAGTCATAGCCATGCTGTAGCCTGAACTCTGTGCTGCCTTGAGATTTCCTTCACCAAAGAAATTAATCTATTTCCTTTCTTTTCGCTGCTACTCAATTCCTCAGCCACGAACAGGATCTAGCAAGGTTATTCACCAATGTGTATCAGGCAGCTAATACGTTTCAGCCCTAGATTCTCTCCAACCCCTGAGGCCCCTTGAGCTGAGCTTTCACTGTTTGCCATTCTCTTGACATTCTGGTCTTTAGATTCTTACCAGAATAATACATTAGGCTTTACTTACAAGCACTCTAGGCCTTTCTCTAAAATGAAGCTACAAGCTCTTCCACCTTCTTTGCACATACCAGTTCCAAAGGAATAAAAGTCATGTGCTCAGGTGTATCACAATGGTCCCATTTCTTGGAGGCAATTTTCTTTGTAATTTTTACTTTACTTACGAAGGCATATATGTATGCAAAATAGGTATATGTGTGTTATAGTGCATGTACTTGGAAGCTAGATGAAATCTCTAGGAAGTATTTTTTTTTCCTTCTTCCATGAATTCAAGGAATTGAGTTCAGGTTACCAGGCTTGCATAGCAAGCAGTTTTAGCTGCTGAGCCATTTCTTTCACTGCTGTTTTTCCATATTAGCTAAATAACTAATATTTCTGTTAGTATTTCTATATTAGCAACTCGTCTTGCTGCTAAATACAACTTGTCTTGTTGTTGAAATACCTGCCAAATTAACTTAACGAAGAAAGAACTTATTTTTGCTCACAGCTGGAAGAGTTACAGTCCATTGTGGTGGAAAGGGATTATGGCAGGATGATGGCAAAAGTAAAGTTAAGCTTGCTTTCGCGTTATTACTTAGACTCTTTATTAACTACTAATAAATAATAAATGTTATCCATTATTTAGTCTAGCATGGCGTGGTGCTACCTGTATGGAGGATGGGTCCTACACCACAATTAACTCTGTCTTGAAACTCCTTCACAGATATGTCCTGAGTTTTGTCATAGGAAATTATAGATCCTGTCAATTTAACACTCAACATTAACCATCACAATATGATCCTGATAGTTGACTTCATTGGCTTTTTGTCACTCTAAGTGTTTTTTTATATCATCTTTTTGGATTATAATTTTTAACAAGAAAAGTAGTGTATTAGTTATGGTTCTCTGGAACCAAATGGGATTTATTATGGTGCCTTACTGGGTGGGGTCCATCTAGTCCAGAAACGGCTGTCTACCAACAGAAAGCCCAAGAATCCATCAGTTGTTCAGTCCATGAGGTTGGGCATCTCAGGTGGCCTTCAGGACTCAGCCAGAATCCTGAAGAAACTAGCTCTAATGTTAGTGACAGAATGACTTGCCAGCAAGAGGGAGGGCAAGCAGGCAAAAAAGCAAATGCTTTTTTCTTCTGTGTTCTTTCTGTAAGCTTCCACAAAAAAGTATGGCCCAGATTTTAGGTGGAATTTACCACCTCCAAAAATCTGCATCTAAGGTGAGTCTTTTGTGGAGGGTATTTTTTTCCTCCCAGGCCCAAGCTGAAAAATATTTTTGCAAATACCTAGGCTTTATAGCTAGGCTCTTCTCTGACTAGCTCATAACATAAAATAACCCATTTATACTAATCTATGTTCTTCCATGTGATATTTTACCACTGCTCAAGTACCATACGGCAGTCCTCCTCACATCTTGCTGAGTGAATCTTCTGTGCCTGGCACTATCCCAGAATCCTTTCTGCCTGCCAGATGTACCACCTCCTATTTCCTGGCTAAGCTGTAGGCCATCAGATTTTTTTATTGACAGGTATTGCATCCATACAATATATATGATATTCCACTTCAAATAATTCAATCAAGGAAAAAAAATCCCGAGGGAGGGGCTACAATTGGGATACAAAGTGAATAAACTGTAATTAGTATAAAAAAAATAAAAATTAAAAAAAGAAAAAAAAAACAGGAAAAAAAATCCCTCACAAGTGTACCTATCAGCTTGGTTTTAGTTAATTCCAGATTTAGTCAAGTTGATAACCACGAATAGTCACACAAGTAGTTTGGATTTTTTTTTTTAATGTGCTGTTTTAAATGGTGCTACAGTGGTGTTTACATAGTCTAACTTGCTCATATCATGAACAACACTAGTTGATTTCTCTAATGCAAAATATTCTTCGTATTCCAAGAGGCAAAATATCTCTATTTTTCACAATGCATTATTCTTTCAATGTATTATTGAATAAATATCTTAATGTTATATTAATTCCATTGAATAATCTACATATTATTCAATAAATAGGCAGAGATGCCTTTGACATCTGTGTGGTATGCATAGCTTTTGTTGCATTTTGGAAATAGTTCACTATTTTTTAATGTTGAATAACTTTTTCAATAGTATAAAGATTTCTAGTATGCCCTAGAAATCCCTTTGACCCAGAGGTATTCTTTGATAGTCATTTACATCATCTTTCACAGTTTTTGGCTCTTGCAGATATCTTTTTGAGTGAGCGTGCCATTTCTTCCTGAACAGTGTTTCCTGTGGAGCAACAGTGTGCTGTTACTAAGCCATCCTGCCTTCCCTCCCTCTGTGTGCTGCTTCCCCAGTGGCCACAAAGCTCTCGGCACTGTGTTTCATACATTCCTCCACACACTGAGAGTTCATCTTGTGGACCACTTTATTCCATAGCTTTTCTCTTCTTCCACTCTTCAAACATTATAAATTATTCTGGGATATATGGGTGAACATTATAAACATAAGATTCAAATTAGGCGAAAATTTTCACTTAGCTATTCCTTCTCACACTGTATAAACAGCTCTCTCGTTATCTTCATTTCAGTCACCATAACTTCTTTCCACAAGCATTTTTGTCCCTAAGACAAAAGACACACTCTTGTGAGGCTATAACCACCTCATCTTTATTCAGCATCACCACCTTCACTAAAGACATTTGTACTTGTTTTGTTAAAAATAATTTATTTCTAGTGATTTGTTTTGATGTGTTTTCTCACTGTATCTTCTCTTATGAAAAGAATTAGGATCGTTATTACTATGGTTTTGAAAAATTGTGTCCTGTCCCTCCATAGTCTGTCATATCTAAAAGCCTGCACACAGAATTTAGTGAATTCTTGAAGTATATTGTTAGTACTGATGATTTATACTTTGATAACTTCTCAAGAGCCTATGATAGTATGTTTTATAACGTAATATGTCTATTTTTGTGGAGTTTGATATTTAATTATTGTGAACTGTGTTGCTTTATAAGAGGTCACTGACACAATTTTGTTTCTGAATATTAGGAAATCCTATATTAACCTATATTGAGAATAAGGCTTTTATGCATGTTTGTTATCACCTTGCAACGGTACTGTCCACATCTATTTTTTACACAGTTAATGTGGTATCAGGGTTCTTGTTTCTGCACCCCTCTCAGTTTCTTTTTATAGCAAGTTGATTTTTTTTATTTGTATCAAATTTTATGAGTCCTTGGTGTTTATGATAATTTTTTCTACACTGCAACTTTTCATCCTTAAATTTTTTATCCTTAAAAATATGGGCATTCTACACTCAACTCTTGTAAACAGCTGATTTACATCAAAAATAAAAATGAGCATACTAGCATATTAATACATAGCTTTTTTTGCTTATTTACTACACCTTAAAATTATTAATCATGGGTTTCATTTCATGAAAATTTTTATTTGTTCTTCCATTTCTATTTGTTATTCATGTCATTCCTAAAATACATAAGCCTTTTTGTATTTTTTTACTACATACAGTAAAATAACATTAAAGTTTCAGCTTTAAATCAGAAGTTTTTAATGAACACAAGCAGCATTTTATGAGAAATAATGTGCATTTTATAACATGCAGACATGTTCATAGTGGAGAACTAAAATATTTTCTTTTTCCTCTTATTTTTTTAACTTGAAACTTAGGTCTCTTTTTACAATGGAGAGTATTTGGGAGAGTCAGTTGAGCAAAAGCACTCGACATCTTGTAAGTCGCCCCAGCCCATTTTTAATACCTCTGTATGCATGCATTTGTTTGAACAAAATGGTGTTATTTAGCATCCATAGACTGATTCGTTTGTTTTTATATGTATTTAATAAGTACCTGATTGTTTCGAAAATTTCTGAGTAAAAATATATCAGAATACAGTACCATACAAAATAAAATAATACATTTGACCATTTTCTCACTAAGCAAATATCACCTTCATTACAGATTTTAAGAGTATTTACTTGTGTAAATATTTTTGGGATCTCTTTTAAATGGGACTGTTTTCTTGGCCATGATGGTTGACATATATCTGTGCTACTGCTGTGTGTGTCGATTATGTTCTGATTTCACTTCAGATACCTTAAGTGTCTAGGGCATTATTATTGACAATAAAGCACAAAAAGCTACTTTTCTCTCTATCATTTACTGGAATCAAACAATCTAGCCTCATTTAGGAATTAAGAAATTAAGGTGCAAATGTAATAGTTTTCTGACCAAATTCCCTTCCAGGAAATCAGAACTAAGGTTAGAATCTCAACAGTGTAGCTATGAGGCTCAAATCTTGATATCATTGCATAGGTTTATTGCATTTCCATCCTGTGCACAAAAATGATAGCATGTAACCCGGGATAAAGATATTGCCAACACTGCTTAACTTGGCTTTTCCTATGAGTGTGATTCACATTGATTCTTAGTGAAAACTCAAGCTGGGGAAAGTGTTAATCCTTGCTGTCAAGTGAAATAAATTTTGTCTCTTGGTTAATTGGTTTTATTCCCCAGTGAACATGTAAGAGATTTATCTCTGTGAGGTAGAGCTTTTATGAATCCCTTAGGAGGTTACCCACTTCTGTACTCAGTGGTAAACTATGAGTTTCCTTCTGAAAACTGTAATAACTACATTACTTCATTGATCCCTTTAAAATGAGTCTCTGAAAGGGAATTAAATCTAAATGATAGTTTTCTACAAAAGTACATTATTTAATGAAAAGAAATGGAAGTACTCATCTATATTCTAATTAGTCTCTTTAAATATAAATGCCTTGGGAATTTTGAAATAACAGAGCCCAAAATTGCAAAAATCAAGATTTTTAATGTATTTCATCTTATTATAAAATTTTACCTTTGAATCTTCACAATAAATGAAAAATATTGAAATTCTTGTTCATGAAGGCTACTTGTATTACCTAGCAAAGTATTTGAAATAATAAGCTCTCGTGTTTTACTTTTTATTTCCAGATAATGCTAAAGCACTGATTATATTCCTGGTGTTCCTGATTATTGTGACATCAATAGCCCTGCTTATTGTTTTGTATAAAATCTATGAGCTGCGTAAGAAAAGATCCAGGTGAGAGACAATTAATGATAAATTAGGAGGCAATAGTTGTAATAATGTTGCTAACTGGTGTCCAAAGCAGTAGACTAGAAAAGACAATATGAACATCACTTCCCAACTGCACATGGGGTCAAAGACTTAACATGGAATTGGTCGTTTGCTGTACGTACGTCTATTCTCTGTCTTTGCTAATAATATTGTAGCCTTGTTTTAATAATAATCAGTGTAAAGAGTGTGTGCCTTCTCTTTTAATCCTCAGTGGATGAAATCAATCTTGGGACAGCAAATGCAAAGGGAGGAAGTTCTGGAAAGCATGTTCATTTCTTTGCCTAAGAAGATAAATATTTATGAAAAGAATGGGAGGATCCACTTAACTCTTCTGAAATTTGCAGGAAGCTCCTTTGCTTTCTTCCCCAAGATCCTGTTTTACTCTTTCATTTTCCATCTCTTCACTTCACTTCTTCTCATTTCCCCCCACCCCTTCTTCTGTTCTCCTTACCTCTATTTCTCCCTCACTTTAGTACATTAATAAAATGATGTTTGCTCAGTTTAGTTGAATGCCAACTGAATTCCATGCTCATTTCATCTATAGAAACTCATGTTTGTTTGTCTTTTAAATTTTCACAGCAATTTAGATGAACAGCAGGAACTTGTCGAAAGGGGTGAGTATGAATAATTTTTACTGATGAATATTAACCTTAATCTGAGTCCACTTGTTTTAAAATAAGGGCTATGCATTTTTAATTAAACCTGGGACCAAGGTCCATCGACATACACAATGAAATAAGTTTATTTATTTGAATAGTAACCATTTATATGAAGTTTGTGGTGTGTCACAAATATTGCCCAAGGCACTGAGAGTGACAGAGTGACAGGCTGTGGCCTCTGCCCTTCCAGGGTAGGGAAGCTAATAGAAGAAGCCAGGTGAATCGACGAGTTAGTACAATTTGGTTAATTTTATAGCTGTGCAGTTTGCATAGGTCTGTATAAGGGTAAGAGATAGGAAATTGTCTGTGGAGAGTGCAAGAATTTACCTGGCTAAGACTGCCAGGAAACAACAGACTGGCTAGGGGTGAAGGAAGACGGAGGAACAGAAGGTATTCCATGGTGCTGAGGTGATGGGATGGAGTGTCTCAAATTTTGCCAGGGTGCAATGGTGCATCCTTCCATTGAGGCACTGTGATGACACTATATAATGAAAAGATACACCTTCTTCCAATTGTTATATAATTTCCTTAGCTTTTAAAGCCAGGACCCAATTTTTTTTTAAAAAAATCATTAAAGATATTTAAACTGTGCTTGCAATATTTAAAGTAGTTTAATTTCTCTTATTTAAGACACTGAATCTCAAAACGTTTTTCTGTCCTATGTGAAAGGTTTCCTTCTGAAAACAGGAGGTACCAAGTGTGTGTGTAGCAGTTCTTTGGAGAGCCTTAATTTTAGACTCCTTTAGAGACTGTATCACAACCTGATTCTTGTATTTGTCATTAGCCTCCCATAAGGTGCAGACTTTGCGAAGTCAGGAAGGCTCCTTTTTATTTCATGTTGTCTCCCCATTGCCTGGGTGAGAACATGGAATTTAGTGCCTATCAATGAATAGATCAAGTCAAAAAGATCACATGTTTAGAAGGATAGTTCTGTTAGGCTAAGGGCAGAAGGAGGAACAAAGGGTGACCACGCCTGGCCAGTGGGTAGAATACATATTCCAGAGTTAAGGCAGATTGAAAGCATCAGGTGGTTTATATTGTAATTAGTACCAGTTGCTACAAGGAATACTCTAGAACTTGCCCACTGTAAACACAGCCCTCAATTTGGTGTGGATGAAGTCTAGGCATCTCTTGCTCTCCAAGGGGACTACTGCACCTAGCCAAAGTCATAACGGTGTTTGAAAAACAAAGTTTTGTAAATAACATGATAACTATATCACATTCATGAACAAGTTGTTTCTTGATTTGACAGTGGGGACCGTGACCATGACACCCAGAGCAAGTATCAGAAACAGGAGAAGAGAGAGTAGGAGAAACAGTAGCATGTGTGATGGCACAGATTTCCTTAGCCTTTTAAAACTGTGGTTTGTGGGGCTGGAGAGACAGCTCAGAGGTTAAGAGCACTGGCTTCTCTTGAAGAGGACATGTGTTAGTTGCTAGCACCCACTTGGTAGCTCACGCTAAGATCCAGTATAGTGGAACCAAATTAAGATGAATGGTGTGTAGAACAGTATAAGTCGTTTTGTTTTATCATCCAAGTACGTCATACAAGTACAATTTTAACAAAAGTCAAAAATGAAGGCTGCAATAGAGCTCCTGGGTGGAAAATTGTCTAGAACATATGAAGCTGTTAGTGAGAAAAAGAGAGAACAAGGGGAGGAGGAATGAAAAGAAAATAATAATCATGGCATATAGAAATCTGTTGATTACTATAAAATGCATGTAATCAAGCAAAAACATGATGTCTAACAATGAAAATATTTGTTCAAGGACTTTTCATTAAAGAGAAGCACATTCCAGTAGAGGGAATAGTACAAAGCCAAAAAAGTACAAGATTTAGAAGTCATTAATATATAGGCAAACAGTTATATATGAATAAAGTTTCCCACACAGATAGGGAGAAGGAAAACAGCTGAGGTGTGGGCTCTAGTAAGGCATGCCTATCTGACGGACAGACAGACAACACTGGTCTTGACTCTCACTTGTTTACAGATGATGAAAAGCAACTGATGGATGTGGAGCCAATTCATGCTGACATTTTGTTGGAAACATATAAAAGAAAGATTGCTGATGAGGGTCGACTTTTTCTGGCTGAATTTCAGGTATGTGTCATCCTTGATATAAGATAAGAAATTCCACATAGTCATCAAGATGATTCCATGTTATGTATATTTGCATAATCATTTGCCTTGATAATTTTTCTACAGCAATATAATCCAGGCATACGTTACAGCAATACTTATAGATGGCAGATTTATAAAGATTGACCAGGTCATTCACATTATGAAGCTGGTAAACATTGTAGAATAATGCTTTACTACATTGTATCTGATTATGAAGACCTGTCACAAACAAATCTGGCTCATTTTGTATTTGTGTTCATAATGCACTGTGTTTGTCAGTATAAAGGACGTATTTATAAGTTACCTCATTTACTCTCAATGGTGACTGATAAAAGAAATTATTCGTTTCTTTCTTTTTCTTCTTTTGTTTCTTTCTTTCTTCTTTCTTCTCCCCCCCCCTTCCCTCATGACATTCTTCCTCCTTATTTTTAGAACCTTTTGTAACTCAAAGAATATTTGTATCTTCCAGAGCATCCCACGGGTATTCAGCAAGTTTCCTATCAAAGATGCCCGAAAGCCCCATAACCAGAATAAAAACCGCTATGTTGACATCCTTCCCTGTGAGTGCATATTGAGAACGAGTTTCTGTATATTGGCACTGTGTGACTGCCTTTAGTTCAGCATGAAAGCTTTCATTTCTTTACAGATGACTACAACCGTGTTGAACTCTCTGAAGTAAATGGAGATGCCGGGTCCACTTACATAAACGCCAGCTACATCGATGTGAGTAAACACGCTGAGTTATCTTACAGCTTTGTTTGATTGTTGGAAGCGTTCATTTTCTTTCTATCTACCTGTTCTAATTTAGTCCCTTCACTGTTTCTGTAAAAATTTAAGTTAAGCCCATAATATCACTGACATCACCAACAAAATCATTAACATTTACAAAATGTGTGTATTCTTGCTGGTTCTAAGTGTAAAATACGGCTTTCTTCTCCGTGAAAACTGAAGCCTGCTCTGTGTGGTACGTTAAACTGAGGGACTACTGTATGCATTTCTCATAAGAACCCTCATTTGCTCCAGCTGAGCGCACCATGCCCACTATGGACATTAGAGATGGGAGGCTTGGGTTCTTTAGTTATTATGAAACTAATGAAAATAGTAAAGCTTGAGACCGAGATACAGTTCAAGTCCGCCTGACTCCAAACTGTTGCGCTTCTCTTACACAGTGCACTGCAGTAGCTTCTTTCATTGACGCTGTTCACCTCTCCCTTGTAGTTACCTGAACTGAAAATACCTAGATAAAACTTGCTGACATTTAAACATTTAGCATATATAATTTTTATTTTTCAATTAATTAATTAATTTTTATTGTTACAATTTATTCACATTTTATCCCAGCTGTAGCCCCCTCCCTCAGCCCCTCTCAATCCCATTCTGCCTCTATTTTCTCCTCCCATGCCCCTCCCCCAGTCTACTGATAGGGAGGTCTTCCTTCCCCCCAGTCTACTGATAGGGAGGTCTTCCTTCCTTCCATCTGACATCAGGTCTCATCAGGACTGGCTGCATTGTCTTCCTCTGTGGCCTGGTATGGGTGCAGAGAGAGAGAGCTAGATGTCATGCCAGTACTCCTGGTGTTCTCCTCTTCATTCAAGGTAGGACCTCTGACACGGGAATGAAGTGTCACCTACAATCAGGATGGCTCTTTCTACCTTATTGGATGCGCCTCCACAAACACATGCTGAAGTTTGTCGCCTAGGTGATCTTAAAAATTTCCTTACATTGCCAATCATAATTAAACACCCGGCTACAGAGTGAGGGATGCTGGAGAGCTGGCTCAGCAGTTAAGAGAACTGGCTGCTCTTACAGAGGACCTAGGTTTGGTTCCTACCACCACACCAGGCAGCTCACAACAACTCTTAGCACCAGTTACAGGGGAACGGATACCCTGTTATGGTCTCTATAGGCACCTGCGCATAGATGGTGCTTGTGCACACACGGAGACACACACATCCAAAATACACAAAGCTTAAAAAGTAAACATCACAAGCTGTAGATTGTGCCATAGCCAGAGAATTTTTGCATCATTTTAGTTTTATGGTTATTCGTGGTATAATTAATTAACATTAATTATAAACTTCTACTACTACAAAGAAAGAGGCAATGTGCCAACTTGATTCATATTATTACACTGTGGGTTTTACTATATCTATACAGTAAATTTCTAAAAGAAGAATTTTAGGTCTAAGGAATCTATGTAATTATAATTTTTAAAATTTCCATATGACAGTTGCTCCAATTTATAATCCATCTATAACATATGAAAGTGTTTTTCCATTAATTTTTGAAATGTACTATTAAAACCTAACATGATTATCAAATATATAACAAAACATATGTTATGATATGGTATATGCTGATTTATGTATAATTCTCAAGCTTTTCCTAAAGGGTGAGAAGTTGAAATTGAGATTCTTTTTTGTTGTGCTTACGTGAATGTGTAAAATTTTATTGAAGTAGAAAGTCAAATCTCACCTTATCATAATTTATATCTAATTTATCGGTGTTAGTTTCTGAGATCTGGCATAATAAAATATCACAAACTAGTGCTATGAAAATAACATGAATCTATTTTGTGAGTTCTTGAGCTAGAAATCTTTTTTTTAAAATTCTTTATTAATTACACTTTATTCACTTTCTATCCCCCCTGTGGTTCCCTCCCTCCTCCCATCCCAATCTCTTCCTTCCTCCACCCTCTGCATGCATGCCCCTTCCCAAGTCCACTGATAGGGGAGGTCTTCTTTTCCTTCCTTCTGATCCTACTCAATTAGGTCTCATCAGGAGTGGCTGCATTGTCTTCTTCTGTGGCCTGGTAATGCTGCTTCCCCCTCAGGGGGAGCTAATTAAAGAGCAGGCCAATCAGTTCATGTCAGAGACAGTCCCTGTTCCTTTTACAATAGAACCCACTTGGATATTGAACTGCCATGGGCTACATCTGTGCAGGGGTTTTAGGTTATCTCCATGCATAGTCCTTGGTTGGAGTATCAGTCACAGGAAAGACCCCTATGCTCAGAATTTTTGGTTCTGTTGCTCTCCTTGTGGAGTTCCTGTCTTCTCCAGATCTTACTGTTTCCCACTTCTTTCATAAGATTCCCTGCACTCTGCCCAAAAGTTGCCCATAAGTCTCAGCATCTGCATTGATAGTCTACAAGGCAGAGCCTTTCAGAGGTCCTCTGCGTCAGGCTCCTGACTTGTTCCCTTTTTTCTCCTTCTTCTGATGTCCAGCCTCTTTGCCTTTCTGGATAGGAATTGAGCATTTTAGCAAGAGTGCTCCCTCTTGATTAGTTTCTTTAGGTGTACAGATTTTAGTAAGTTTAGTATTTTTATATATTTAGTATGTTTAATATTTAGTATTAGATTTTAGTATTATATGTCTATATGAGTGAGTATATACCATGTGCATCTTTCTGCTTCTGGGATAGCTCACTCAGGATGATCTTTTCCAGATCCCACCATTTACCTGCAAATTTCATGATTTCCTTGTTTTTTTTTTTTTTATTGCTGAGTAATATTCCATTGTGTAGATATACCACAATTTGTGCATCCATTCCTCTACTGAGGGGCATCTGGGCTGTTTCCAGCTTCTGGCTATTACAAATAAGGCTGCTACATGTTTGAGCAAATGTCCTTATTGTGTACTTGAGCCTCTTTTGGGTATATGCCTAGGAGTGGTATAGCTGGATCTTGAGGAAGCACTATTCCTAGTTGGCTAAGATAAAAAACTCAAGAAACAACACATGCTGGAGAGGTTGTGGAGAAAAGGGAACCCTCCTCCACTGCTGATGGGAATGTAAACTTGTACAACCACTCTGAAAAGCAATCTGGAGCCAGAAATCTTAAAACAAGATGTCAGCATAGCCTTGTTCTCTTGAGGTCTCATTGGAAAATTCCTATTTTGTTACCTTCTGGAGTTTAGAGGCTTCCATTTTCTCTTTTGCTGGTTAATAGCTGCCTTTCCCTAGTCTCTTCCTTCAGCTCTTGGCCTTCTTCCCTTTAACCCCTGTATTTTTTATACGCAGCCTCTTTCACATATGTGGACATTGGTCATTGTACTTATGACATGTTAACTCTCAGACTCGCTAAACACCATTTTCATTTAAAGGCACATTCCAGGTAAATATAAAATTTGAAGACAAGAATTCAGTCTCCTACACACAGTCTATCCAAAAGCATAAACTAATTTAGAAATATGTTCTAATTGAATAACTCATGAAACATATACCTTTAACCTTTGTATGTTAATCATTAACAAAGTTACTTTTTGAGCTATCTTTTGGTTTTCCAGAGCCAAATTATTCACATAATTATTCACATATTTTGGTGCCCCAAAATAACTTAGTAGTTGCTAATAATTTTCACCTCCATTTTAACTAATTTTGGCAAGTGATCTCTGCAGGCCAGAACAATTAGTGGTGATCAAGTTTTGCTTTAGAATAGTCCACCAGTTTATTTTCCAAATGTCTTGTCTTTCAAAGTTATGTAATTGAGAGCAGACATGGCAATGACAGAGATTTTGTAAGGATTTAGGTGGACCCTAGAAGTAAATATTCTATGTATTCTGTTCAAATATTTTTGATAATTATAAGAACAAGTTATGATTATGTTTCTCCAGCTGAGCCTCAACCCCCTGGAAAGCAAGTCGCCTCAGCTCCTAGATATGTTCTTGACATACTGTAGCTGCTCAGCAGGTACTCAGTGAATAGATGCATTCATATGACAGATGCCATCATAAGACTTACATTAACAAGGATTCATATAGCTAATGTGCAAAGTTTCAATCAATGGCAAAGCTACCTTTACCTGTAGAATTTTCCTCACTGCTAAGGTAAATTTAAGGTGTTTGAGAGAGTTTTATAAGGAATTAGCATATTTTATCTGCATGTGCACTGTTTCCTTATCTTAGTCCATGTTGCTGAGAAAGCAGTCATTACAGATAATGAATGTTTTTATTTTTCATATCTGAAATGACATAAAAGGACTTTAGGGAATCCACAGTATGTTCCAGCAACAGTAAATATGGGGAAATGTAGGTGTGTTCATAAAGGAATTTATTGCAAAAATTGAGTAAAACTCTGCAAAGGAACTCCATGGCTGGTGAAAAAAAAAAAAAAGAGGTTTGAATAGCAGGAGGTACTGTGGGGCAGACAGTTTATAAACAAGGAAAGTCTGGATTTGCCTTGTTAATTGCTTCACCATCTCAGGTGAGATGGAGTCTAATTATAAAAGCTGTTTGGAATTCTGCATAGCAAAAATGCATGCAGGTCATGAATACTGTTTGCAGATGGTACCTAACCTGTTTAGCACCATTGAAGGCCTTGTGGCAATGACCTGAAAATGGTCAGACATCTTTACAGTCATGACAGCTACGTCAACTTCTTCTGATTCACGGTTTTTCACACTAATGAACAAGTGTTCCGTAAGTGACTGTCCTTTTTGTGTGTTTTGATCAGGGCTTCAAAGAACCCAGGAAATATATTGCTGCACAAGGTAATTTGTTTTAAATCTTGGAGTTTCTCTTGGAAACTTCTTTTAGAGTGCTTTTGAGAAAGCATTTCATAACTTGTACTTAACTCCTAGGACCCCGGGATGAAACGGTTGATGACTTCTGGAGAATGATCTGGGAACAAAAGGCCACGGTTATTGTGATGGTCACACGCTGTGAAGAAGGAAACAGGGTAAGACTTCAGAAGGCTGGAGGCCAGAGCTGGGGAAAAGAAATGCTGAGTAACAACTGGCACGATTCATACAAACAATTCTGTTTTAACATTGTTGGTATGTTATTTACATTTTCATACATGTTTAAAACCTAAATTTATACAGTGTATGTGTGTGTGTACATAATTCAATTGAATTGATTTTGAGGCTCTTATTTGGCACTGTTATAAGTTCCATACATTGTGATGTGTCCACTTGAAGAGTATTTGTAAATGGTCACAGCAAAACTTGATGTTGGGGAGTCAGTGGAACCTTATGTGATTTAATATTGGGAAAGTAAAAGCCTGTGGGTTCCCAAGCCTGAGAGTAACCACTTGCAAGCATGCCACTTATGCTAAATACTTTTGCAGTCTTCTTGTGATAGTTGGCCAAGGCTGGGCAGTTCATCCTTCTGTGATTTGTTAAGAGAAACCCATCCAGAGACATCAGTGAGAAGTAGGACACATTTCAGCTTGAGGTGCACATTATTGAAAAAGAATATGCAAGTGTTTGAGAAATATCAGTTGAACACATTTTTGATTGTTGATGTTTTAGGAGTAAGCAGAAACTGTTTTAGGACAGACTGGAGTCATTAATAATTTTTTTTTTAACTGTAGAACAAGTGTGCAGAATACTGGCCATGCATGGAGGAACACACTCGGGCCTTCAGAGATGTTGTTGTAACAATTAATGAACACAAACGATGTCCTGATTACATCATTCAGAAGCTGAACATTACACATGTGAGTTTATCTCGTTATGGAACTTTCAGATTTGTATGGCTTTTTATAAAGTGCAACCAAGGAATGTTAAATGTGAGGTACTAAAACACATCTGGAAAAAATTATTTTTAATGATCTTTAGCAGAAAGAACCACGTTAAGACAACCTTGAAAGCTGATGGGATAAAGTTTAAATTACTGATTGATGCACTGTTTGTCTACACCAATCACAAGTACCTTTTATTCTGGACCTTTGAAGTAGTAACAAGCAATTCCACAGGATGTACTGAGTCGGTGATGTGGTTATTAAGTGGAAAAACAAACAACCCTGGTTGTCAGGAGTCTCTCTGCATTATGAAAGGCATATTTCAGAAAATGGCACATTGCATGAGTATTTAAAAAGTACTAAGTTATAGCTATACAGCTGAGAGATTATTATTTATTAGTTCAACAAAAAAAAGAGGTCAGCATGGCCTTGGTAAGATTTGAAACAGAGGTCATCTCTTATTATGCAATTCCACTTTCAGAAAAATTTGAGATAGAGAAGCCTATGAATGCGAAAACTAGATTAGTGGTTGCCTTAGGCTGAGAATGTCAGAATGGGGAGTCAGATGGGTTCAGGCTTTCACTTTACAGTGACAAAAATGTTTACCATTAGATAATGATGCTGCACTACTCTTGCTATAACAAACACACTTTAAATATGTGGACTCTTTGATTTACCATGTATATCTTAATGGAGCAATTTAAACTCATACATCTTATCTGATTTAAGTTTTCCTTTTATTCCTCTTTTGGGGGATTGGTGATCTGAATTTTATTAGTACAAAGCTCAGGTACATTTTCTGCAAGAAAATAAAACAAACAAACAAAAAAACAAAAACAAAACAGATTGTTGGATATTTCTCCTCAAGCCTTCTTTGTTCTGACAACATCATTCCCTGATCTGTTTTGGGGGCTGAACAATCCTATTTATGGCCATTAGAAAAATGTATGCTTGTCAAAGGACCTATTGCGCATATATGAGAACTGTATAGAGGCCAATGCCTATCTGCTCACTGAAATTATTCTGAATTATCTATCTTAATGAATTTATGTTTCTATTGGAAACTTATAAACAAAACATTATTTTTATATTTACCTTTTGAAAGATGATAATAATTCTCTGTGTGACAATTTATAGGAAAGAATGCAAATCAGATAATTAATCATACTTTATCCATGTAGGAAATAATCCTGCTTGCTGGTAAAACAACAGATGAATTCTAAAAAGCTGTGAAGATGCTATTTTCTCAGTATCCAAACCTCTATCTACAACTCTCAGGTCCCCTTTTTAGTGTCTCATTTTTAGTTTGTTTATTTTTTTTCCTTTAACTTTGACTTCATAGCACAGAAGGTCTGAGGCGTCGCCACTATCCCTACCCTTCCTTGATCTCCTCATCACTGATTTACTGGGTAGTACATGAGTCTTAGTGTGATTTCTCATGAACATTTAGTAATGGGACAGGAAACTCAGTCCTGAAAAATCAAGGAAGACAGTGTCTGAGGCAAAGGTTTGGGGATAAATGAGGAGCCTACTGTAACACATCCTCTGTTTTATATATTTATCTCACCGAGTTTGCTTTAAAATAATGTCTCAAAAATGCATTATCTCTTGAGTAGAAAAAAGAAAAAGCAACTGGAAGAGAAGTGACTCATATTCAATTTACCAGCTGGCCAGACCACGGGGTTCCTGAAGACCCCCATCTGCTCCTCAAACTTCGAAGGAGGGTTAATGCTTTTAGCAACTTCTTCAGCGGTCCCATTGTGGTGCACTGCAGGTAAGGACTGCAGGGCAAGAACACCTGTGCATCTGCACAACTCTTCTGCAGGGCAGTTAAGGACATCCTTATTGGTTAGTGATTTTTTTTTTTGTCAACAATCTGCTAAGATAAACTTATATTCAATTTCTCAAACAGTTGTCGTTGTAAGTTGACAGTTTATAGTTGCATACATTTGTGGGGGGATAAACCATTGTTGTGATTTGTGAATTAAATAGCAAACACCTGGAAGTAAATATGTAAATAGCTCTACCGATAAACTTCTTCCTTTTAAAAAAATATCTGTGTGCATGTGTGTGGTGGTAATGGTGGTGCTAAGACAGAAAAGAGCTTTGGGCAGCTTTATGGATTCAGTTCTCTCCTTCTACCTTTAAGTGGAATTCAGAGATCAAGTACAGGTCAACAATTTTGTCAGCAGGCTACTTCACCCACTGAGCCATCTGGTATACCTCACACCTCACTTTTCTGTTTGTTCCCTCAGTGCTGGTGTTGGGCGCACAGGCACCTACATTGGAATTGATGCTATGCTGGAAGGCCTTGAAGCAGAGGGCAAAGTGGATGTCTATGGTTATGTCGTCAAGCTGAGGAGACAGAGGTGTCTGATGGTGCAAGTAGAGGTACAGTCTAGGTTTCCATGAGTATACTTCCTGTTGTTTGGGGACAGTAGTGAGGGAGGAGCTTAAAAGAAATACATATTATGTACATCTTCAAATGGTGGAAGAAGATGATGTTGTCTTAATTTCTGAGAGCTAAAACAAGCTAATCTTCATCAGAAGCACTCTGAAAGGGTGTTGAAACACACTTGGAAAGATATTTCCCAAACATTGAAGTCCTTTGCAAGCCTGAGCCTAAAAAGAAAGAAAAAGCAGTGTTAGCGACTTTTCATAACGTTGAGCAGGTAGCATAGAATAGAGGTTAAGTGTATCTTTTGTTTTGTTTGTTTTTTCCAGACAGGGTCTCAGTATGTGACCTACCTGGCCTTGACTTTGCAGCAGAACTCCTGCCTCGGCCTCCCAAGTGCTAGGCTAACAGACAGGAAACACCATACCCCAAGAACCTGGCTCTTTGGACTAGAGTTCAAAAGTTCAAATACAGGACCTGAATTGCTCGTTTTATACATTGTTGGATATTTTTTAAACTTTCTATGCCTCAGATCAAGCATCCATAATTTGCAAATATTACTGAGACAAAGTCAGTATTTATCTCATATAACAACAATAAAAACTGAGTAAAAAGAAAATGTAAGTTGAAGCACTTAGACATCAACTGTGACATCAATTACCAAATGCACTGAGGTAATTTGCTAATTGGAAACAATAGTTAACATAGAAAATGTCTGTGTAGCAAGAGTACATGTTTGTCTGTGCAAATAGCCATAACCAGAAACAGCTTCAGGAATGCTCCTTGGATTTAGCATAGTTAGAATAACAAAATATTGGAAATGCTCTAAATACCTAATGATGGGGAATGGAAAATTCATAACAAATTACTTGCAGTGTTGAAGAGAACAAACTAGTGTGTTTTTCTCTATGTGGGCAGATATAGAGATGGAAAACACAGAGAATCAATATCAGTGAAATGTATATATATATATATGTGTGTGTGTGTGTGTGTGTGTGTGTGTACAGAAACAGACATGAGAGCAGCTTTATAGAATATATCCAGAAAATCATCAGAATCAAAAGAGATGCCAAACTAGAGATGAGAATTTTAAAAGGCTTTCAAAAATATGCACCTTCCTTAAAAAGAAAAATTAAATAGACTTAAATGAGATAACAAAAACATTTGGAAATTTTCAAGTTGGTTGGCATACTATATTTTAAATAGTTTTCTCCATTGTCTAAAAATGCTACAAAACTGAACAATATATGTTCTATAGGATATTAACTTGTTTTTCTGACATACTTTAAGTTTATTATGGTTTTAAATAAATACTAATTTTAACTCCAATATTAATCACTGAGGGAAGCAACAGGCCATGCTTTAATTAAAATATCCAGGCATAAAATAAAAGCCACATAAAATGGATACTTTATTTGATAAAATACTTTTATTTTCTGGGAATTATAGTCTGAAATACAATTTGTTCACATTCTAGAAAATTGTGACTCAATTTCCAGAATATTTTTATGCTACAGATATCATTTTTTTATCACACAACTTCCCAAAGTATGAAAATTTGTATGTATGTGTATTTTAGTTAAATCTAGCATATAGGGTTGTAGAGTATGTGTTCATTATGTGTGTTATTCTTTGGTTTTTGCAGGCACAGTACATCCTGATTCATCAGGCTTTAGTGGAATACAATCAGTTTGGGGAAACAGAAGTGAACTTGTCTGAGTTACACTTGTGTCTACAGAACATGAAGAAGAGAGATCCACCCAGTGACCCCTCTCCTCTGGAGGCTGAATACCAGGTAGCAATTGTCACAGCAACATCAATGGTTACGCATAACTTTGAGGAATGTGGCTCATTTTTTCAGGTCCTTGCCAGTTACTTGTCTACAAAACAGTGGCATGCAGATAAGAAAGCTACGACTTTGAGAGCTTTTTCTATGCTTGCATTTATGCAGCAGTTATGTAAGAGGTTTGTTTAAATCCTGAATTATGAGTCTACAGCGAACACTCCTACTTCACTAAGTTTATATGAAAAGCATCAAAACAGTCACAATAGCCACAGAATGGTCTGCCACAGGCAATATAACATTTCACCTTTAACTACTGCATCTGGTTTTGGTTTCAAAGGAAATAATTAGAAGGATTTATGACTGATTAGGAACCTGAGCTGGCTGGAACTGGTAGACAGCACATGGAGGATAAGTATTTGTGTCTCCACCTCTTTACTGAGTGATTATTCTGAAAGCCAACTGGGAATAAAGTTTGCTGTGATTGGAGTGTGTTTCCATAGCCATTCTCAAACAACCTCATTGTCAAAAGTGGTGTGAATATTTTCCTTCCATAGGTAATTTTCAGATTATAGAGACTTTCCGTTTCATAAATGGAATGTGCTTTTTAAAAATCAGATGCAGGCCACTTGAGCTTGGAGGACAGCTAGCAAGCAGCATGGAATGATCCCAGCTTCCACTATCTTCCAAAGACATGACCTATTGTGAGTGACTATCAGACCCAGCACAAGACTGACTATCAGGGAGCTTCAGCACTATTTCCTTGCCCTTTGAGCTGATAAACTTACCATAGCACACCAAGTCACACATGAATACTTGTTTGGTAATGCTAGTATGTTTAAGGTAAACATTGTATGCATACTCATTAAAAGAAAAGGAGACTTATTTTTCCACTGAGGCAGCATGTTTGGAGGTTTGCTGGTGCCAAGGACATGTTTAGGCACAAGAGTCAAAGTGTTTTGCGAGTGGACATGGAATGAGTCTGAGAGAGTGTCATCCAGCACTCGCCAGCTGTCATTCTATCTAAGCAGAGAGAAAGAGAATAAGCTAGAGATGCTGAGTGGCCGAGAATGTGGTGATGGTATGTCAGAACGTGCAAGCAGCTCTCTTAAGGCTGCCTTGCCTTTGCTAATGATATATTTTAAATGTTTAACAGACACATAATTGTACATATTTTGGGGGAAGAGTGGGATGCTCTGAAACATGTTTATGATACATGATAATCAGATCAAAGTAATTGTTCTTACATTACTTCAACCCCAATTGCCCTTAATTTATAGAGGAATTATAAAGTAAAATCATCAGTGAAGAACTGAAGGAAACTGGAGTGGGAGGAGGCAAAACAAATCTCAATGCTTGAGGAGGAAGAAAGAGTAGGAAATGGTTAATTCAAAGATACTAAGATGGCAAGAGATTATTGAATGATCACCTGGTGCTTATGGCCATGAACTGGAAAAATAGTCTTCCGTGGTTTTGATTGAGCTCTCTGGGGTAGAGAGTATATAAACCCGTGAAGATCTTTGCAAATGAATGTTTATAGCAGTGGTTGATGACATAAGAAGAACTCACATAGATAATAAGAAAGAAAGGAAGGAAAGAGGGAAGGAAGGAAGGAAGGAAGGAAGGAAGAGAAAGAAAGAAAGAAAGAAAGAAAGAAAGAAAGAAAGAAAGAAAGAAAGAAAGAAAGAAAGAAAGACATAAGAACAGTATGTTGTTCTGGAAAGAATGGGGGTATTTGAAAGTGAATGTTTATAGCAGTGAATGATTGCATATGATGGAGTCCCATAGATAACGATGGAGAGAGAGAGAGAGTATTTGTTCTGAAAAGATACTGTTCTTCCAGATAGGACACAGAAGCTGTGATCCAAGAGGTCCAGGCTGCATCTCTAGCTGGCAAGGGGACTTTGATAAAAAAAAAATTCTAGGAGAAAGCTTCTAGAATAAATGACTAGGAAAAGGGGTAATTTTTAGTAACATAGGTGATTCAAGTCATTAGTTACACATGTCACATTTGTAATAAAATGAATAAAGGTGGAATAGTGAGTCCAGCTGGGTGAGGAGTAGAAAGAATAATCTCAGGAGGTGAGAAAGGAATCAAGCAATAAGGCTGTGTAGACTATTTCATCATTGTTGGTGTAACCAAGGAGATGATCATCTTGTAGGAAAGAGCCCATTATTAGCCAAGTCTAAAAATAATGAGATCAGGTGATCTTAAGATTGGATGCCTCTGAGTGGATGACACTGAATAATGAAATGAATAATGTGAGGGAAAAAAAAAGAAAATGAAATTCATTGGGTTTTATGAGTAAGAAACTAGTGTAAAAGATAGAGGATGAGAGCAAAGAGAATATGTAATTCTTATTCAAACTATGAGGCACAGGAATGCCAGATTGACAATGGTTAAGCTTCTTGGTGGTATCAACTCATACCAAGCTGGTGTAAAAGGGAAAGGAAAGGAAAGAAATTGTGGGGAGAAGAGGATCAGGATGAATTTTTTGCTGAGGACAGACCATGGACATCAGAAGGTTGGAAAAAAGCTATTTGCTGAAATAACACAGTGCTGCAGTACCTTTTCTTGTGGAGACATGAACAGACTTCTGCTCTTTCCAGATGGGGCACTGCAGCTGTAATCCAAGAGTTCCAGGCTTCATCTCTAGCTGGCAAAGGGACCAGGTGCTGTCCATGTGAAGCTGTGTTTTTAGACATGAAAGGTCCAAGAGTGTGGAGGTTACAGAATTTTACAATAAGGTTCCAAAATGTCACTGAGGCTAGTCAATGTGTAGCAGAGCTAGATGCCCTTCATGGAGCTCTGGAGTGAATGGGTGTGAGGCTGTGATGGGAAACCTGAGTTGCAGTGAAGACCTAAGAGCATTGAAGAAGCCAGAAACATGGTCTATTTGGTAAGAAAATGTGTAGCAGCATTACAGCCCAATCATAAATTACAGCAGATTGGTCTGGTAAAGGAGCCGAAGGAAAATTACCCTGCAGAATGAGCTTTATTAGGAGAGAGATACTTGAAACCATGGTGGGCAGTGCACTCATTGGGCCTTGAGGTGGGAGAGCAATTCATAGGAAAATAATATTGTACTAGACACAGCATGATAGGACTTGGGAGCTTTGCTTTAAACCCAGAAAAGGTCATCAATAGGAGAGATAGACACCACATCTAACATGCAGCAGTTTCCTAAAGTGAAGACAGGCCTTTCTGTTCATAAGAAGCAAAGGACATTTCTTACATTTACAGGTTTTTTGGATGTGGGAAGAAATTATATTTAATCTGGCTGTTAAATAGCTATTTAATCTGGCTTAGTCTGTATACTAAGGAAGCAAGCATTGTTTAACACCATAAACGACCTTGTTGCAAGGGGTAGGAACTCGGCTTGCTTTTTCTATTCTTGCAGCCCTGGCCTTACTTCTCACAGCAGGGACTATCAGTTCTTTCTAGAGAACAGACTGCAAGGAGAGGAGTATGGCCTGACTTGGCGTCTGTGCATCAAGTCTGAGAACAACCTTTTGCTCCATGCTTTCTCCTCCATAATGGACTAAACCATCAAACCATGACACAAAGCAAACCTTTCCTTCTTTATTCCCTCCTGATTTTTCTCACCAGTAAGTGGTCTTTTTATTGGTACCTGGTCACAGCAATGAAAACTGTAAGGAATATAGAAAACGAGCTACCTTGGAAAACACCACACAGATTGTTGCCAGAAGCCACCCAACAACCTCTGTCCTCAAGAAGCAAGAACCTAATATTCTAACTGGAACTGGCAGACCAACTTCCATTAGTGGGATATGGAGAATTATCTGGTCTTCCATCCCTGCTTCTTTCAAGTACCGCAAGTCTCAGCTTCCCAGTGAGGTTGACACCGTACACGGCAGTGCAGTAACAGCGAGGTCCCTGCTTTTGAGGCTGCTGACACTTCTTAGCAGAATAATCGAGAGCAGGGAGCCAGGGCCAAATGCACAAATGGGTAATGTTAGAGTATATAAGAAATGGAAGGTTCACTGAAGGGGGCTCCAAGATATAGATTTCTTGAGGTCATTATCCAGGATGGTCTAGAATTTGCCATCAATCGATCTGGTTGGAGACATCTATACTATTGTAAATATCCCTTTACCTGTACTCGCCAAGTAATCCCGGTAAACTTGCTGGTTGCTCAAATTGAACTCTGATGAAATTTCTGAATAAGAAAAATATTATGTTGTGGGGGAAATAAAAAAAAACTTATAAACAAACAAACAAACAAACAAACAAGAAACCTGTCACCCATGAGGTGTCACACAAATTTCACTGGCATTGATGATGTACTTGTCTTTAAGTGATATCTCAGTCTGCAATAATTAAGGAAATATTATATTTTTAAAAATGTTTTGCGTTTCTTTTTCTTAGAGACTTCCTTCATACAGGAGCTGGAGAACACAGCACATTGGAAACCAAGAAGAAAACAAAAAGAAAAACAGGAATTCTAATGTTGTTCCATGTATGTAATTTATCAGATACAGTTAAGCTATTTTTGGATTTATTTAATGTAAGACATGGAGTTTGAAGGAACACCTGATTGACAATTGATATGAAGTTTGTGGGCCACCTAAAATTTAATTTTAGCATATTGTTTAGAGCCCAAGTATTTCAACGACCTGTAGGAAATGGACCGTATTTAGTGTGTCCGCACCCCACCCCTACACAGACACATTTGAGAAAACAAAAATGAAATGGGTTATAGAAGATGAAACCTCTGAGATGAGGCAAAGAAAGGCTTAGTCTTTCTTGCTAATCTTATCTTATCCTTAGTATATATCAAGGTAAGCATCAAAGAGCAGGGGTTTTAACAGTCATTTGTTCTCTCTGTTTTTAAGCAGAATGTAATTTTTAATTATTATTATTATTATTTACAATTCATTCACTTTGTATCTTGGCTATAGTTCCTTCCCTCATCTCCTCCTGGTTCCACCTTCCTGCCGTCTTCCCCCCCCCCATAACCCTTCCCTAGCCCACTGATAGAGGAGGTTCTCCTCCCCTACTATCTGACCCTAGCCTATCAGATCTCATCAGGAGTGTCTGGATCCTCTTCCTCGGTGACCTGGTAAAGCCACTTTGAGAAGAGGAGGTGATCAAAGGCAACCATGTTCATGCCAGACACTGCCCCTGCTCCTTTTACTAGGGAATCCCCATGGAGACTGAGCTGCCCATCTGAGCAAGGGGTCTAGGTCCTCTCCATGTATGGTCCTTGCTTGATTCATCAGTCTCTGCACCCTGCTCTGGGCCCAGATTTTTTGGTTCTATTGCTCTCCTTGTGGAGGTCCTGTCCCCTCCAGGTCTTTCTATTTCCCTCTTCTTTTATAAGATTCCCTGCACTCAGCCCAAAGTTTGGCTATGAGTCTCAGCATCTGCTTTGATACCCTGCTGTGTAGAGTCTTTCAGAGGCCCTCTGTGGAAGGCTCCTATCCTGTTCTTTGTCTTCTCCCAATTCTGATGTCTATCCTGTGTGCCTTTTTGAATGAGGCACACAAGATAGACACCTTTGTTCTTTTTATCACTGGTAGCTACGAGCTTGAAAAAAGCTGAAAATGTTCAAAAAATTGTCAATCACTAAATATGCCACATTGAAAATACAACAATGTTTTTAAGCTTTAATTCTATTTAAGCATATTGATGGGATCACACCTGGTAATGCTTTGATTGCATCCAGCTGTATATCCCAAAATTAGCATGGGTAAAATATAAGCCAAGCTAATAAACAAAACAACCAGATAAATCAAATCAGTACATGGCCGACCTACTTAATTTCTGCAGAAGTACTTGGTAATTCTGTTAAAATATGGATTTTGTGGTAATGGAGTACTAAATACATCATCAGCCAAGTTATTACTAATATAAGATATTGAGAAAACTATGAAGGCTTTACCACTAAAAAAAAAAAAATTAGAATTAATCTGAAGAAAGTACTTAATAGAAATCACTTTAACGTTAATTGTATAACATTGAAAACAAAAGTCTAAGCTGTGAATTTTTAAGCTATATTAACAAGAACAGTCATAGTCCATGAACAACAAAGTTGTGTGTAGCAAGTATTGAACAGTCAGTTGGAGCATAATGACACTACTTTTGTGAATTGTGTTTCTTATTACTGTAATCTTTTGGGTACTTTCTTATTTTCCAGACTTTCAAAACTGATTTTAATCATTAAGTGCTGAATTTTAGCTAGACTCTCATTGTAGTTAGGTCAGCACATTCAATTCTGAATTTCCTCTTTATTTCCATGTGTCTGTCAGTTGGACATTTGATTCGTTTACATTTGAGTTTTTGTTTGGGTCCTGGAATGCGAGAATTCTGAGAGAATTCTCTGTAGGCTAGCTCAGTCCTCAGCCCTGAGTACTTCTCTAGGAAGACTTGCTACTGTTTCTTTGTCCATAGATGACTTTAACAGAGTGCCACTTAAGCATGAACTGGAGATGAGCAAAGAGAGTGAGCCTGACTCAGATGAGTCTTCGGATGACGACAGTGACTCTGAAGAAACCAGCAAATACATCAATGCATCTTTTGTGATGGTAGGTACCCACAACTCCAAAACCAGAGTCTGACCCTTTGAGATTATGTCTGTCAAGACTTATGTATTCAGTGATATTCGCCTCTTCTCCAGATCTTCCTTCACATGTCAGTGAATTTTAGCTTAATTATGCTGTCAGGAGAAAATCTAGACACAAGTTAAGGTAAATGGATGATAAGGAATATTTTAAATGCTTATATTAATTCTTTTTCACAATTAAAACAACTGCTACAAAAAAAAAGACTTTTAGAAAAAATAATTTTCCTAAGTAGCATTGCATATTATAACTGTAATTTAGCAGTATTAGCTGAGAATTAAATATTTTATGAATAGACACTGCATTTTTCTTGGACTTGAGAATCTTAACTTTCTCTATTAATGGCAATGACACCAAATCAAGCATTTTTCTAAATGTTTAGGAGTTTTTTGTTCTCTCTTTGACAGCACTAACAAATTTCCACCTTTGTGGTTTTTAGAGTTATTGGAAACCAGAAATGATGATTGCTGCTCAGAGTCCACTCAAAGAGACCGTTGGTGACTTCTGGCAGATGGTATTCCAGAGAAAAGTCAAAGTTATTGTGATGTTGACAGAGTTAACAAACGGAGACCAGGTTTGTGCTTTGGAGTACACTGTGTGAGAAAACTCTCCACCATGCAGTGCTGTTCTGCAGTCTTCTATTTCTTGTTTATTGCTCTACTCTCCAGGTTTTTTACTCCTTTGTGACACAGTCCACCCTGTTACTGCTCCTGGGGCCTTCGCCAGGTTGACCCTATTATCCTTCTATCTGGGTTCTGACAGTCTCCCAATTCCTGGGTGCTTAGAAGTGGGAGAAGTACATGGTGGAATATTATGCCTTTTCACTTTCCTCCTATATGATATGTTAGGATACACTTTCCACTCTGAACAAGTGTGTTTATATACAGAGCCTTGGCACCCCACCTGGCATTCTCAGTACGCAAATATCCCTTGTACCTAAATGATTCTCTCAGTCCCTCCTAACTCCATTCATTCATTTTTTTTTTTTGGTAGGTCTCTTCACTTTTTTTTTTTAATTTTTTATTAATTACACTTTATTCATTTTGTATCTCCCCTTAAGCCCTTCCTTCCTCCCCTCCCGATCCCACCCTCCCTCCCCTTTCTGCATGCATGCCACTCCCCAAGTCCACTGATAGGGGAGGTTCTCCTCTCCTTTCTGATCTTAGTCTATCAGTTCTCATCAAAAGTGGCTGCATTGTCCTCTACCGTGGCCTGGTAAGGTTGCTCCCCCGTCAGGGGGAGGTTCCATCCATTCTTATAGAAAACCAAAACTGTTTGAAATCTTCAGCTGTATTCTTCTTCATTCCCATGTGATATTATTGCCATAAACTTCTGTAATTGGAGGTAAACTTAAGAGGTACTTTTACTTTTTACTTAATCGTTGTGACATATGTTTGATATTTTCCTCAGTGCCTTGAGATACTATTAAAAGTTCCCAGGGGTAGATCATTTAAAATTTAAAATTTAATAGAATTTTAGCTCTGACATATGGTAAGGCTTATCTAGTGAAATCCTCATAAACAGGCCCCACGGTCCATTACTGTCTCTGTCTTCCTCTCCCTTTTCTCTTCCTACCTCTCTCTTCTACAGATCCTCTTGGATCAGTCCCCTTCTTTCTTTCTTCTCCTTCTCTGCTTTTCATCTCTCTCCCTCTCCACTTCCATCTCTACCTTTCTCCTTCTATCTCTTTTCTCCTGTTGGTGGCCCTGTGCATTGTCAGCAGTTATAGGATGCCAGTTTGTAGAGACCTGTGGTTCACTTGCTCTCCAGTCTGACTTTTTACTTACACGCTGCCTCCTTATAGCTTCTCTTAGAGTAGGCCATCAAGATGCTGGGAGAAATCTTGATGCAACACAAATTCTGTTCTCAAGGACCAGTGGAGAAATAGTGGAGCCCAAGTCATTGTAAGAGTCATGGATGGTGTCATCTCTTTCTGTAGATTCTGAAACGTTTAGGTAATCAGGGTTTAAAAAGAGGAACAAATCCCAAAGATGATATCGAGAGATGATAAAACTACTCCTGGATTACCTTGGTCATTCCCAAGCAGCCATCATGCAGTGGAAGGATCTTCACTGTATATTAAGTAGATTGTAGATTTTTGTAAGTGTGTCAGTTTTAGAATAAAAAGCAAGACATGGAAAGAGAGAAGGGGTTCTGAATATGTTAAAGAACAAATGCAACACCTGGGCATAACCTGGTAGGTTGTGTTATTTTTTTACCTAGGAAGTCTATGCTCAATACTGGGGAGAAGAAAAGCAGACATACGGAGACACGGAAGTGGTACTGAAAGACACAAACAAATCCTCAGCCTACACTCTCCGTGTGTTTGAACTGAGATACTCCAAGGTAGGTAAACGTTTTTGAAAATGTCTTTTTAATGATGTGATTAATCTGACAGCAAATAAAGATAAACCATTTCATGTCAGTTAATATAAATTAAATCAAGACCATTGTCTTTATATTTATCTTGAATAAAAATTGTAAGCTATGTGAAAGCAACTGTGAAGGAAATGCAACTATCAAAGTTATGATAATGCTTATTAAACTTTATGTGATTTAATGTTCCCTTTACCTCTGATTGCAGAGGAAGGAGCCCAGAACTGTGTACCAGTACCAGTATACCACATGGCGTGGAGAACTTCCTGCAGAGCCCAAAGAACTGGTGTCTATGATTCAGAACCTCAAACAGAAGCTTCCCAGGAGTTGCTCTGAAGGGATGAAGTACCACAAGCATGCACCAATCCTAGTCCACTGCAGGTTGGGGCTGACGGGATGCACTCTAAAGTTGGGAGGCTGCTTCATTTCTGTTGAATTCAGTATTTTATTCTGCTATGCAAAACATGTGACCCAGTGAAAATTCTCACGAAGCAACTTACTCTTATGTAATTCATATGAACCACAACTACCACAACTACCATAATAATACAAACAATGAAAGTTATAAAACAATGATTTTAGGCTGGTAGTTACTTAATATCAATTCGTGTCATCTTTGACTCTGAATAGCCTAGCATTAGACCTGGGATGTTATATGTGGTAAATGAATGGGTGAAAAAAAAACCAAAAAACAAAAAAACAAAAACAAAAAACTATATATATATATATATATATATATATATATATATATATATATATATGAATGAATTGGTTGGTAAATTTCATTATGGATAGATTTATGTGCATTGCATTCACTCTACTGGACATTACAGGACCTGAGAGATGAATGTTTCACTTCCAGTAGACATACTTTAAGCTTTTTATTTATAAAGGTTTATGAAATTGTGTGTGTGCGTATTTGTGTGTGTGAACAGCCAGTGTCGTGCATGAGGAATTCAGAGGACAGTGATCAGACTTTGTCCTTCTTGTCAACTGTGGGATTCAAGGATCACCTCAAGTCACCAGGACTGAGTGCAAGCACCCCTATCTGCTGAGCCATCCCAACTGCCCTTAACTTGTAGCATGAACTGCAGTTTCATTGCTTGACAACTTGGCTTTCAACCCATTTCAAAAGCACTCACACAAATAATGCTATTTAATTTTATTAGTCTTTGCTGTGCAGAAATGTGTCACCTGTTGCAGAAACCTACAGAACCTCCTCAAGCCATACTGGCAAAGCTGCATAACATGAAAATTTTATAGAAAAAGAATATTAGAATAAATAACAAGTTGGAAAAAAATGTAAAATGAGCACTGTAAACCTGATGAAATGCTTTTAGAAGTTGTAAAAGTCCTCTTTATTATCACCACAGATACAGGAACAAGCCCTCCTGGGTAGGTTTTTTCCAGGACTATTTGCATTTTTAAAGGTGAAATTTACATTAAAAAAAAAAGCAAAGAACAGAAATTTAGGCTTGAGTTTGTTGCTTAGGGTGTAACTGTATGTTTCTCAATGACATGACTCTACTGCAGAGTACCTGCTGACTACATGAGGTTTAAAATGAAGCTGTGTTACACTTTTTACCCTTATTCTTTTCTCCTGTGGTCTCTAAATTATTCAGTTGCACATGCTTTAGTGACTAAATCTGTCAAGCGATGTTTTCCTACCGACATGAAAGGAGAGCACTGTTAAGTGGTCGAAGAAGCAGAGCAGGAGAGCAGGGAGCAACGTGGGGCTAGTACTTGGGCTTTATCTGTTTCTGAACCTGCTCTGATGTTACCTACCTCTAGGTTTCCTCATCTACCAAACTGACCTTGTTAGATTAGTCTTAACAACTCAGAACGTTAGTAAACATGCATTTAAAAACATGAAACACTAAGCAAAAGAGAACATATTTCTAACGCTGAATCTGCATCTATTTTGCAAGTCACAGTCACATATTAGAAAATTCTGTCCTCCAATTCATTCACAGAAACTAATTTTTCTTCTAATGCCCACAAGCAAGATAACTGTAGTAGATGGGAAATACAAAACCATATCCCATCTCTCTGTGTTTATGTCAATAGCCCTTTCCCTCTCTCTCCCCCCTACAAAATCTAACTTATTTCATTTTCTAATTTAAAAAAAAAAATTCTCTTGTTCTTTTGGCAGAGATGGGTCCCAGCAGACAGGGTTGTTTTGTGCTTTGTTAAATCTCTTGGAAAGTGCGGAGACAGAAGATGTGATTGACGTGTTTCAAGTGGTCAAATCTCTACGCAAAGCACGGCCAGGGATGGTGGGCTCCTATGTAAGTGTGTCTGGATGGCACTTTCCAGTTGTTTGTGTTTCCCTGAGGTGCTTCACCTTCTCCTCACTTCCTTCCCTTTCTCCTCTCCTCTCCTCACTTCCTTCCCTTTCTCCTCCTCCTTGTTTTCTTGCTTTTCATTCTAAACATTCCATGATCAATGTAAATAAGACTTTAAAAGAGTTTGTCATCGATGTGTGACAGGTTACGCAGGCATTTCTTTAATCATTTATCAGCCAGTCTTACAGTATAACTGACCAGCCCCAAATCTAGTGACTTTGATAACATTATTATATTTCTATTGATATTCTATTGATCTACTGAGCTCCCCAGGCTTAGCCGATGAGGCTCATTTTTCATATGTTGTCTGCTGTCAGCTGATGTATCTACTTATGCATGGCTGGCCTAAAATAATCTCTGATGCCAGTAAATTAGCAAGTGGCTGTCACTCACCTCTGGCAGCAGGATGAGTAGCCAGTGGCCATGTGGCTTCTCCAAAAGGCTAATCCAAGCTTATAAAATGACAGAGCATCAAAAGCACGGGTAGAAAGAGATGTGCCACCTCTTGAAGTCCAGGCCCAGAACTGATACAATATGGCTTCCAACCAAACCAATCCTGAGCCTAGTTCAAAATCTAGAGGCATGCAGTGCAAAGAGTAGTGTGGACAGCAGAAAACAGCATATATTACATTTATGCAATCAGTGTATCCTCTTTCTGCAACAGCAGCATAGTTGAACATCAGTGATTAAGAAATTATTCTCAATATAATTTCTCATTGAAACACATGAAACTTTTATGTACACATGAATTGAACTTACATGTCTGAATTTTAGAAAGTATTTGAATGATCTAATGAATACATTGGCTGTACAGAGACTCAAAGACAGAAAAGCATAAAATATACAAATAATTAAAATGACATAGAGAGTGTAAGAAGAATGGGGGCTCGTCGCTTTAGTTTATGGGGATTTGAGCAAGCTTCTTGAATGAGGTGGTTCCTGCTCACATTCATAAATGATGTGTGCACGTTAGCTAGGAACAGAGGCACAAAAATGACATTTTGGCAGAAGTCTGGGCTCAGTAGTCACATGATAGGTGGCAGGGAGTTACCTGTTTGGTGTTGCTCATAGCTACCCTAACTCTGATCCCAAGGAATGTAAGTCAGTTAGAAAGCTCCTAAGGAGAATATGTCAGCAAACCTGTTCTAGACTTGTAGCAGGAGATGGTTAGTTCTGGGATGTCTTTTCTGGGCGTTAGAACTTTCTGCATGCAAGTTTGTGCTGTTTTCTTTCACCAGGAACAATACCAGTTCCTCTATGACGTCATTGCCAGCATCTTTCCCACCCAGAATGGACACGTGAAGACAACGCACAGCCAAGACCAAATTGAATTCCATAATGAAGTGGATGTAGCCAAGCAGGATGCTAACTGTGTCCATCCAGCTGGTGCCCTGGACAAAACCCAGGAAGACAAGAGAGATGGTGGAGCTTCAGAGCTTGCCAGTACTACTGAGGAGCCAGAACATTCTGCCAATGGTCCTGCAGGCCCAGCCCTAACTCAGAGTTCATAGGACTTAAGCAGGACAACTCAAAACTTCAAATTAGTTGTTTCTATTTTTCTAGACATAATGAAAGAAAATGGCTGTGCAGTGGTTTATAGAATCTGCATTCACCTTTTGCCACTGTATGAAAATATTTAAATTTTGTCAAAATATTTTGTACAGTTTTATGCTTATTTTAAAAATGTGTCTATATCATTCAGCAAGATGTGTGTGAGATTGTCTCTGTGTGATATGTGTGTCTGTATGTGACTGTGTGTGTGTGTGAAAGAGTGTGTCTGCATGTGTCAATATATGTGACTATGTATGTGAATGTGTCTGTGTGTGTGTGAGTTGTGAGTGACTGTGTGAGTGACAGCCACATAAGTTTGGAAAGAGAATGCCTTCAAGCCATTCTAAATGCTTTTGAGAAATATTTCCGTTTTACCCTCTAAAGAAATTATTCATTTTATATGTAAACTGTCAAATTGTTTGAAGATTCCATTTTTTTAAAACACCGACTGAGTGTAGACTCAGTTGTAAAAATATCAATGTGTACATTTCTGGAGTGACCTCAAGATGTCCTCCTTGCTCTACTTATGCTCTTGTAGTTTAGTATGCTATTTCTGGAAATACATAAAAGTACATAGGAGTGCCATCAGTGAGTATAGCTGCTGCAGAACACTTAACTAAATTAACATTTGAGAATTTAGACTCCACATACTGTCATTTCATCACTATCTCTTAATGCATATTTAATCAAATATAAAAATCCCAAGGGAGCCTCTTCTTGTACCTCTGTGGGCAACAGAACTTTGCAAGTGGGTGGTTGTCTACACAAAAAAATGAAAATTGCTTCTGGATGCTCTTGATCATACTTAATACATCTTATGACTGAACCTAAATAAATATCCTTAATTAAGTCCAATGTATGGTTAAAAAAACTAGAATAAATGCAGGGACATGAAAATTAATTTGTACTGAATATTTACACATGAGACTTCATATATGTATCTTATGGAATTCAGAATCCACGAGAAACATAAAGTTGAACATGTGTATTTCCTATGTTTAAGACCATTCTTGACTTTCATGAAAGGGCCTTTATCTTAAATTTCTTAAATATTTACTTTACTCTTACCAAGACATAAGGTTGATAATCATAACAAAATTTCAGTTTTTACTTCCTTGCTTATATGAAGTGTTTTGCCCTTTCATAATCGACAGTGAAACAATTATTTCTTCAATCTGAGATTAGTTTTCCCATTTTGTTCATTGTTGAGAAAAATGAAGAATAGTGTCTGTGTTAAGCTTTCTAGCAAGAATATGGATAACTCATAAAAATGTGAAGCTCTTCTGCTTAGAAAATATATTTAGGACTTTAATAAAGTATAAAATTATTCAAAATTATTTATGAGTAAAGTGTTTCTTCAGAGAATTCAGCTGCATGAAGTATCCTCCAAATGTGGATATTGTGCTAAATTGTGTATTTCCCTCTTGAGGTTATTCTTTTGAATATGCAAAATGAATACTTAGAAAATAGGGCCATGGTAACTTGTAAGTGATATAAAAAGCAAGCTAGGGGTAATGTTCTTTTGCAAATGGGGTGACATGATTAAGGAAGAGGAAGACAGAGGCTCAGCAGCCAGGTGTTCTGTGAGACTGTGCACCAAGTGAACGGAGGCTCGTGTACGAGTGTGCAATCCAAGGTTTGCTTTATTAGCGAAAGAAAGAAATTTGTATGTGAACCTCAAAGTTATGTTTTTGCTATTGGTTATATTCATTAGGGAACAGGGAAACGGTTTTACAGAAGCTAATTCTCAGACCTTGCCAGGAAAACAACAACAGGTGAAGACCTCCTACTTTAAAAAGGCCTAGTCCATTTCTGAGCTACAGTACTGAGAGTCTTGTTATATTTTTGCTGGGCAGAAGGAGAATTTTGCCTCACTGTTTATTTCTGGCATCAGACTTCATTGGAAGTAAATGATTCATTTAGCCACCTTAAAATTCAACACTTCATAATTTTGTCTGAAGGTGACACATTAGTAGCTATAGAAAGGAGATACGCATTTTCATATCTTCTTGCAAAAGTTAAACTGTTGGGAGTCATCATCCCAACAGTTGCAAAAAACGTCTTTGCAAGGTTATTTCAAAAACGTAATCTTCTGGGGTTGGGTAGATGCTGAGTCAGTAAGGTGCCTATTCACAAGCTAAAGATCCAAGTCAAATCTCAAACACACACACACAGAGCCTACTGGGTAGGTGGCAGCATGCAGGTCTATGCCCAGGGCTGCCGGCTAGAGACATGTGGTTCCCAGAAACCAGAGGGCCAGACAGTCTGGCCAAAAATGGCGGAGAGGCTCTAATTCAGCAAAGTAAAGTAGAGAAGTAACTGAAGAAGCTGTCCCTGACACCAACCTCTGGCCATCTCATGTGTCCTTATTAGTGAGTTCACTATTGTTTCTGTATGTACACACACATACACACACACACACACACTCCAAACACACCACAAGAAAAATGTTCAAGCTTATGGTTGAGATGATAATACATGATTGATGAAATTTCTTATTCATTTCCCCTAATTCTCCTATAATGTTAAAAATTTTATTATGTCTGAAAGTTAACTGGCATACATCTTAATTTTAATTTTTTTATTTATCATAGAGATTTGTTATAAAATGCCTCATTTTGACATGATAACTGTAAATAAGCAAGCTGTCATTTTCTGCTGTGAAGTCCTTGAAACAGGCAACTTCAATAGACAAGAGTATCAGTGACAAGTCTCATGATTGTACCTTTCATTCTCTTGTTCATAGTTTACAACTTGAGTGGTGACATTATTTCAGAGGGAAACATTCAAATATAAGCTATGTAATTCCCAGGTTTAAGTGGCTATAAATACACACCTTACAACCCTTACCTGAAAGAACAACATGCCTGTTTCACTTAAAAGAAACGTGCAGTTAACTCCAATTTTTAGCTTTAGAAAAAAATGTTTATCATCTTCAGAGGAATAGCCTAAGATGAAAGCACTAATTGAAAATAAATGAATAAATATGTGAAATTGAAAACTTCAAAACCAGGGAGATCTAAGATGGCAGCGACCAGCATGCACCTTTTATGAGAGGCAGAGGATTTAAAACTCCAAAATCAGTGAGCGGAGGGGCAACTGAAGCCAGAAAATGAACGTTTTTGCTTCCTGAAAGAGAGGGGACATCACAGGAGCACAGAACATTTAGATTCAGGTCAGGTGCAGACTTCTCTGGGAATGGAGAGGGGCACTTCCCTTGTTTGGGCCTTCCTCCTCCTCAGGGGAGCCGACCCACAGCAACAGTGATGCTGAGCACAGAACTCACTGCCTGGGGACCACCGAGACAGCAGAGGCAGGGCTCCTAGCTCCTCAGCCTCAGCTGCCAGCTGTACCCACCCACTGAGTACCTGCCTGCCTAGTCCCAGTTCCTCTGTACAATCCTTCCCAGGTCCCATGTCTGCGAGTAGCCTTACCGACTCTGCGGGGCTTCCCAGCCAGTGACTGTATGGGCCGCCCAATCCCTCAGTGACAGATAGCCAGCTGTACAGCCAGCAAAGCCCAGCAGACCTGCAAAACCACCCAGGTACACCAGGCGCCGGGCCACCTAGGTCTGTGGACCACTGTTGGGGTTCCCCAGGACTTCCCAGTAGGTACCTGGACACTCCAGTTCCTCAGCTGCAGTTGACTGAACCTGCCAGTAGAGAACAGGAGAACCCCTGCGCTTTAGGTTTTGAGTGGGTGAGTGTGCCCTCAAGTGCCTACAGAGCATGAGATCCAGGGTGCTTCTAAGCTAGCAGCCAGACATCAGACCCCTCCCACCCACTCATCCACTGTGGGAAACAGAGAGTTTCTTGGAACGTTGAAGCCCCTGCTCTGCGAATCTACCAGTGGAGTTTAGGCAAATAAATCCTGGAGCTCAGTCAGAGACAAATACCAGTAGCCTGTAGGTCACTGATGTACTCAGGGATATTGTGCCTGCGATCATCACCTGCGCTTGCGATACCTTTAGCGCCCGCAACCCCTTCGGTGCCTGCAAGGTGCCCCTCCCTCACACTGAAGGCCTCTACATTCTTTAGCACCTTGTCCCTTAGCGCACACTTCCATGTACACGCATGCACACATTTGTCCTTCTGCGTCCGACGACTTTCCTCCCACAGGTACAGCTGAAACATCAACACACACGCTGAAACCACTGGACCTTTCCAATCTTCCTGAAGAATTCTCCAGACACCAGAGAAAGATGGTACCATTCTGATCTGCAGAATTCAGGAACAAACGGTGAAGTTTATAGATAAGCAAATGGCCAGGGGTCAGCAAAAGAACACATCAAACAAAAATCAGTACATCATGGCTTCACCAGCAAAAAACCCCCAAAATTATTGGATACTTCTATTCATCGGAAACACAGGAAAATGACTTTAAAGCTATGCTCATCTAGGTATTAGAGGCACATAAAGAGGAAACAAACAAATCTCTCAAAGAAATAGCCATACAAATACAGATAGTTAAAGAGGAAATGAACAAATCTCTCAAAGAATTGGCCACCCAAGTCTAGGCAAAGAAAGAGGAAATGAACAAAGCTCTCAAAGAAAAAAAAGGCAAATTTAGCCAAACAAAGGCACAATTAGTGGCATATAGAGAGGAAACAAACAAAAAAATACAGTCCATCATAGAGACACAGGAATACACATCCAAACAGATGACGGAATTGGTACAAGGCACCAAAACAGAATTAGAATCAATAAAGAAAACGCAAACTGAGAAAACCCTGGAGCTGGAGAACTTAGAGAAAAGAGAAGGAACTACAAAGGAAAGCATCACCAATAGAATACAAGAGATGGAAGAGAGACTCTCTGGTGCTAAAGATACACTCACAGAAATTGATATTCCTCTCAAAGAAAAAGTGAAACCCAAAAGGTCCCAAACAAAAAAAAACATTCAAGAAATCAAGGGTGCCATGGAAAGGCAAAATCTAAGAATAATAGGAATTGACAAAGAAGAAGATTCCAGGCTCCAAGGTCCAGAAAATATTTTCAAGAAAATAATAGAAGAAAATTTTCCCAATCTAAAGAAAGAGATGTCCATAAACATACAAGAGGCCAGAACACCAAATAGACTAGACCAGAATAGAAACTCCTCACACCACATCATAGTCAAAACACTAAATCTATAGACCAAAGAAAATATGTTAAAAGCTGCAAGGCAAAAAGGCCAAGAAACACATAAAGATTGACGTATCAGAATCACACCAGATTTTTCATTAAAAACTATGAAAGTCAGAAGGGCCTGGGCAGATGTCATGCAGACTTTAAGGGACCACAGATGCCAACCCAGACTACAATACCCTGCAAAACTTTCAATCAACATAGATGGAGAAAACAAAGTATTCCATGACAAAACTAAATTTAAGCAATGTCTACACAGCAACCCAGTCCTACAGAAAATACTAGAAGGAAAACTCCAATCCAACAAAACAACTACACCCAAGAAAACATGGGATACAGATAATTTCCCAAAAAAATTAAAAATAAACAAGCAATGAATCACAGTAAGGCCACCAACTCCACAATAAAAGGAACTAATGTTCATTGGTTACTATTATCTATCAACATTAATGGACTTAACTTTCCAATAAAAGACACAGAATAACAGAATAGGTGCAGAAACAGGATCCAACATTCTGTTGCATCCAAGAAACACACCTCTGAAACAAAGATAAACATGCCTCAGAGTAAAGGGCTGGAAAAATATTTTTTAAGCAAATGGACCCAGAAAACAAGCTGCAGTAGCTATCCTAATATCTAATAAAATAGACTTTTAACCAAAATTAATCAAAAAGATGAGGAGAGGCACTACATTCTCATCAAAGGAAAAATTGACCAAGAGGACATAATTCTGGCCATCTATGCCCCAAATACAAGAGCACCTACATTAGTAAATGAAACATTATTAAAGCTTAAATAACACATTGATCCCAACACCTTAACAGTGGAAGACTTCAACACTCCACTCTCACCAAGGGACAGATCATCTAGACAGAAACCAAATAAGGAAATAAAGGCACTTACAGAGGCCCTAATTCAAATGGTCCTAATAGATGTCTACAGAACTTTTCATCCAAACTCAAAAGAGTATACCTTCTTTTCAGCACCTCATGGAACCTTCTCCAAAATAGACCATATAGTTGGTCACAAAGCAAGCCTCAACAAATACAAGAAAATTGAAATAATCTTCTGTATACTATCTGACTACCATGGAATAAAGTTGGACCTCAACAACAATGGAAATAGCAAAAAGCCTACATGTACATGGAAACTGAACAACTTGCTATTCAATGGCAGCTGGGTTAAGGAACAAACAAAGAAAGAAAGTAAAGACTTCCTAGAATTGTATGAAAATGAAGGCACAACATACCCAAATTTATGGGACACAATGAAAGCAGTGCTCAGAGAAAAATTCAAAGCACAAAGTACCTTTAAGAAGAATTTTGTAACATCTCATACAAGCAACTTAATGGCCCAAATGAAAGCCCTAGAAAAAAAATAAGCAGATACACCCAAGAGGAGTAGACTGTTAGAAATAATCAAACTCAAGGCTTAAATCAATCAATTAGAAACAAATAAAACTATTCAAAGAATCAAAGAAACCAAGGCTGGTTCTTGGAGAAAATCAACAAGATAGACAAACCCTTTGCCAAACTAACTAAAAGGCAGAGAGAAACTATCCAAATCAGTAAAATCAGAAATGAAAAGGGGGACCTAACTACAGACACTGAGGAAATCCAAACAATTATTAGGTCATAGTACAAAAGCCTATATGCCACAAAATTTGAAAATCTAAAAGAAATGAATAATTTTCTTGATAGATTCCATCTACCAACATTAAGTCAAGAACAGGTAGAAAGACTGAATAGCCCTATATCCCCCAAGGAAATTGAAGCAGTCATCAACAGTATCCCTTCCAAAAGAAGTCCAGGGCCAGATGGTTTCAGTGCAGAAATCTACTAGACCTTCAAAGAAGTGCTAACTCCAAGTTTCTTCAAACTATTCCACAAAATAGAAACAGAAGAAACATTACCAAACTCATTCTATTAAGCCACAGTCACCTTGATAACTAAACCACACAAAGACCTAACCAAAAAAGAGAACTTCAGACCTATCTCTCATATGAACATTGATGCAAAAATACTCAATAAAATACTTGAAAACCAAATCCAAGAGCACGTAAAAGATATCATACAACATGACCAAATAGGCTTCACCCCTGGCATGAAAGGGTGGTTCAATATATGGAAATCCATCAATGTAATCCACCATATAAACAAACTGAAGGAGAAAAACCACATGATCATCTCCTTAGATGCTGAAAAAGCATTTTACAAAGTCCAACACATATTCATGTTTAAAGTCTTGGAGAGATCAGGAATACAAGGCACATACCTAAAGATAGTAAAGTCAATCAATATACAGCAAGCCTATAGCCAACATCAAACTCAATGGAGATAAACATAAATCAATCCTACTGAAATCAGGGACAAGACAAGGCTGCCCACTCTCTCCATATCTATTCAACATAGTACTGGACGTCTTAGCTAGAGCAATAGACAATTAAAGGAGATCAAGGGGATACAAATCAGAAAGGAAGAGGTCAAAGTTTCACTATTCGCAGATGATATGATAGTATACCTGAGTGACCCCAAAAATTCAAACAGAGAATTCCTTTAGGTGATAAACACTTTTAGCAAAGTGGTTGGATACAAAATTAATTCAAAAATTCAGAAACTCTCTTGTATATGCAAGACAAAAGCCCGAGAAAGAAATCAGGGAAACAACACCCTTCACAATAGCCACTAATAACATAAAGTACCTTGGGGTGACTCTAACCAAGCAGATGAAAGACCTGTTTGAAAAAAAAAAAAAAAAACTTCAAGTCTCTGAAGAAAGATATTGAAGAAGATATCAGAAGATGGAAAGATCTCCCATGCTCATGGATCAGTAGAATTAATACAGTAAAAATGGCCATGCTACGAAAATCAATCTACAGATTCAATGTAATTCCCATCAAAATACCAACATAATTCTATTCAGACCTTGAAAGAACAATTCTCAACTTCATATGGAGAAAAAACAAACAGAATTTGTACAAAAACAGATCGTGTACAACAACAGGTCATCTGGAGGTATCTCCATCCCTAATCTCAAGCTGTACTACAGAGCAATAGTAGTAAAAATATCATCGTATTGGCATGGAAGCAGAAAGGAGGATCAATGGAACCGAATAGAAGGCCCAGAAATAAACCCACACCCCTATGAATACTTGATTTTCGACAAAGAAGCCAAAACCATTCAATGGAAAAAAGACAGCATCTTCAACAAATAGTGCTGGACCAACTGGATGTCTACATGCAGAAAAATGAAAATAGATCCATATTTATCACCCTGCACAAAACTAAAGTCCAAGTGGATCAAAGACCTCAGCATAAAACCAGTTGCTCTAAATCGGTTAGAAGAAAAAGTGGGGAAGAGCCTAGAACTCATTGGCACAGGAGACAACTTTCTGAACAGAACGCCAACAGCACAGGCTCCAAGAGCAACAATCAATAAATGAGACCTCATGAAACTGAAAAGCTTTGGTAAAGCAAAGGACAATGTCTTCAGAACAAAACAACAGCCTACAGACTAGAAAAGAATCTTAACCAATCTTATATCTGAAAGAGGGCTGACATTCAGAATACACAAAAACTAAAGAAGTTAAAAGGCAATAAATCAAGCAATCCAATTAATAAATTGGGTACGGAGCTAAACAGAGAATTCTCTGTAGAGGAATATTGAATGGCAGAGAAACACTTAAAGAGATACTCAATGTCCTTAGCCATCAGAGATATATAAATCAAAACAACCTTGATATTTCACTTTACACCCATCAGAATAGCTAAGATCAAAAACTCAAGTGACAACACATACTGGAGAGGTTGTGGAGAAATAGAAACCCTCCTCCATTGCTGGTGGGAATGTAAACTGTTACAACCACTTTGGAAATCAATCTGGCACTTTCTCAGACAACTAGGAATAGTGCTTCCTCAAGATCCAGCTGTACTACCCCTAGGCATATATCCAAAAGGTGCTCAAGTATACAACAAGGACATTTGCTAAACCATGTTTTTAGCAGCTTTATTCGTAATAGCTAGAACCTGGAAACAACTCAGATGTCCCTCAGTTGAGGAATGGATACAGAAACTGTGGTACTATTACACTGTGGAATACTACTCAGCAGTTAAAAACAAGGAAATCATGAAATTCACAGGCAAATGGTTGGATCTAGAAAAGATTATCCTGAGTGAGGTATCCCAGAAACAGAAAGACACACACAGTATATTCTCACTTATAAGTTGATACTAGACCTATAAGATAGGATAAACATTCTAAAATCGGTACACCTAAAGAAGATAAACAAGAAAGAGAACAGTGGGTAAGATGATCAATCCTCACTTAGAAAGACAATTGGGATGGACATTGGAAGTAGGAGAAAACAAGTAACAAGACAGGAGCCTATCACAGAGGGACTCTAAAAGACTCTACCTAGCAGTGTATCATAGCAGATGCTGAGACTCATAACCAAACCTTGGGCAGAGTGCAGGGAATCATATGAAAGAAGGGAGAGTTAGTATGACCTGGAGAGGACAGGAGCTCCACAAGGACCAAGTATATCAGGGCACAGGTGTCTTCTAGGAGACTGTTTCTCCAACCAAGGACCATATATGAATATAACCTAGAACCCCTGCTCAGATGTAGCCCATGGTAGCCCAGTATCCAAGTGGGAACAGGGACTATTTCTGACATGAACTCAATGGCTGGCTCTTTGACCTCCCCTGTCCCCAGAGGGAAGAGCAGCCTTGCTAGGCCACAGAGGAGGACATTGCAGCCAGTCCTGAAGATATCTGATAAGCTAGGGTCAGATGGAAGGGGAGTAGGAACTCCCCTATCAGTAAACTTTGAATGGGACAGGGAGATGAGGGAGGGAATGTGGGATTGGGAGGGAATAAGGGAGGGGAATACAGCTGGCATACAAAGTAAATAACCTTTGATTAATATAAAAAAATAAAAATTATTAAAAAATGAAAGTGATTACATGAACAGTAGATTTGTCCCTTTATAAGCTCTTTTCTAAAAACATTCTCTAATTGCTATTAACTCTTGGATTCACAAAACAAACAAACAAACAAAAACTTAAAAAACCAAGCTGTTCTGATCCAAAGAGCATATATATCCTATATTTATTTAACTTATTTACTTATAAGTAAATAACTTATTTAACTTATTTACTTATAAGTTAAATAAATTATTTTTATAACTGATATTTCAGATATAAACATTATTTTCCCTGCATTATTTTCTACACACAGATTTTGCATTGCATGTATGATTTTTGTCTCTATTCCCCAGAAGGGAACCCAGACTTTGGCAAGTTCACTCCGTGATGCTGCAGTACACCCAGCCAATGGCCTGGCCACCATCTGAGCCAGCTGTTGGAACCTGCTCTTCTTCAGAGTACCAATGCCTCGCCAATGAGGAGAATGACAACTTCATTTACTCTTCCTGCTTTTATTCATTTACTTATCCAAACAAAACTGTGTAACATGTGTCCTCCCCAAAGCTACATAGGACAGTAAGCTTAGCTGAACTCATCCTTAAAACTGAAGTTATTGTACAAAAACAAACACACTAGACATCCATGGGAAATTTTGTTGCCATAATGCATGCTAACAAACGTGCTATCATTAAAGGGAGTGTGGTGGGATAAAGCAAATATTAATCACAAATGTCACCATTCCGTCATCCCATCATTTGGACATCAGATATTATTTTTAGTGTTTAGAACAGTGGTTTCTAACCTTCCTAGTACAACAACACTTTAATAGAACTCCTCATGTTGTGGTGAACCCCAACCATAAAATTACTTTTGTTGCTACCTCATAACTAATTTTGCTACTGTTATGAATTATGATGTAAATATATGTGTTTTAGAATGGTCTTGGGCAACGCTGGGAAAGGCTATTGAACTCCCACAGGGGTCAGGATCCACAGGTTGAGAGTCATTGGTTTATATCATATTTTCTGTTTCTTAGCTACTTATTTTTTTTTAATTTTATTTTTCTTATTAGTTACATTTTGTTAACTGTGTCCCAGCTGTATCCCGCTCCCTCATTCCCTCCCCAACCCCACACTCCCTCCCTGGTCTCCTCCCTGCCACTGATAGGGGAGGACCTCCTCCCTCTTCATTTGACCCTGTTTTATCAGGTATCTTCAGGGCTGGCTGCAAAGTCCTCCTCTGTGGCCTAACAGGACTGCTCCTCCCTTGGGGGGTGGGGAGGTCAAAGAGCCTACCCTTGAGATCCTGTTAGACATAGTCCTTGTTCTCCTTACTTTGGAAAACTACTTGTTTACTGAGCTACCACGGGCCACATTCGAGCAGAAGTTCTAGATTATATCCATAGATGGTCCTTGGTTGAGTGTCAGTCTCAGAAAAGACCCCTGTGCCCGGATATATTTGGTCCTTGTAGAGCTCCTATACTTTCCATATCATACTAACTCCCCTTCTTTCATATGATTCCCTGCACTCTGCCGAGGGTTTGGTTATGAGTCTTAGTGTCTGCTTTGAAACACTGCTAGGTAGAGTCTTTCAGATGCCTTTTGCAGTAGACTCCTGTCATACCTTCAATTCACATCCTATTTGTCTTTCTAAAGGAGGATTGATCATCTTCACCCATGTCTGCTTTCTTGATTATCTTCTTTAGGTGTGTAGATTTCATTATGTTTATCATATCTTGTAGGTCTATATAAGCGAGTATATACCATGTTTGTCTTTCTCCTTCTGGGATACTTCACTCAGAATGATCTTTTCTAATTCCCACCATTTGCCTGCAAATTTCATGATTTCCTCCTTTTTGATTGCTGAGTAGTATTCCATTGTGTAAAAATACCACAATTTCTGTATCCATTCCTCCGTTGATGGACATCTGGGTTGTTTCCAGGTTCTGGCTATTACAAATAAAGCTGCTACATACATGGTTGAACAAATGTCCTTGTTGCATACTTAAGCAAATTTTGGGTATATACCTAGCAGTGGTATAGCTGGGTCTTCAGGTAGCACTACTCCTCATTGTCTGAGAAAGCACCAGATTGACTTCCAAAGTGGTTGTACCAGTTTACATTCCCACCAGCAATGGAGGAGGGTTCCCCTCTCCAGCGTGTGTTGTCACTTGAGTTTTTGATCTTGGCCATTCTGATGGATGTAAGGTGACATCTCAGGGTTGTTTTGATTTGCATTTCCCTAATGGCTAATGAGGTTGAGCATTTCTTTAAGTGTTTCTCTGCCATTCGATGTTCTTCTATCGAGAATTCTCTGTTTAGCTTCTTTCCCCATTTTTTAATTGGTTTACTTGGTTTGTTGCTTTTCTGCTTCTTTAGTTCTTTATATATACTGGATATTAGCCCTCTGTCAGATAAAGGGTTAGTGAAGATTCTTTCCCAATCTGTAGGCAGTCGTTTTGTTTTGATGATGGTGTCCTTTGCTTTACAGAAGCTTTTCAATTTCATGAGGTCCCATTTATTGATTGTTGCTCTTTGAGCCTGTGCTGTTGGTATTCTGTTCAGGAAGTTGTCTCCTGTGCCAATGAGTTCTAGGCTGTTCCCCACTTTTTTTCCCAACTGCTTTAGAGTATCTGGCTTTATGTTGAGGTCTTTGATCCACTTGGACTTTAGTTTTGTACAGGGTGATAAATATGGATCTATTTTCATTTTTCTGTATGTAGACATCCAGTTGGTCCAGCACCATTTGTTGAAGATGCTGTCTTTTTTTCATTGAATGGATTTGGCTTCTTTGTCAAAAATCGAGTATTCATAGGTGTGTGGGTTTATTTCTGGGTCTTCTATGCAGTTCCATTGATCCTCCTTTCTGTTTCTATGCCAATACCATGCAGTTTTTATTACTGTTGCCCTGTAGTACAGCTTGAGATCGGGAATGAAGATACCTCCAGATGATCTGTTGTTGTACAGGATCATTTTGAAGATTCTGGGTTTTTGTTTCTCCATATGAAGCTGAGAATCTTTTTTTCAAGGTCTGTAAAGAATTGAGTTGGTATTTTGATGGGAATTGCATTGAATCTGTAGATTGCTTTTGGCAGGATGGCCATTTTCACAATATTAATCCTACCAATCCATGAGCATGGGAGATCTTTCCATCTTCTGAGATCTTCTTTGATTTCTTTCTTCAGAGACTTGAAGTTTTTCTCAAACAAGTCTTTCACTTGCTTGGTTAGAGTCACACCAAGGTACTTTATATTATTAGTGGCTATTGTGAAGGGTGTTGTTTCCCTAATTTCTTTCTCAGCCTTTTTGTCTTTGGTATACAGGAGGGCTTCTGATTTTTTTGAGTTGATTTTGTATCCTGCCACTTTGCTGAAGGTGTTTATCAGCTGAAGGAGTTCTCTGGTTGAATTTTTGAGGTCGCTCATGTATACTATCATATCATCTGCAAATAGTGACACTTTGACCTCTTCCTTCCCAGTTTGTATCCCCTTGATCTCCTTTAGTTGTCTTATTGCTCTGGCTAGGACTTCAAGTACTAAGTTGAAGAGATATGGAGAGAGTGGGCAGCCTTGTCTTGTCCCTGATTTCAGTGGGATTGATTTAAATTTCTCTTCATTGAATTTAATGTTGGCTATAGGTTTGCTGTATAGTGACTTTACTATCTTTAGGTATGTGCCTTGTATCCCTGATCTCTCCAAGACTTTAAACATGAATATGTGTTGGACTTTGTCAAATGCTTTTTCAGCATCTAAGGAGATGATCATGTGGTTTTTCTCCTTCATTTTGTTTATGTGGTGGATCACATTGATGGATTTCTGTATGTTGAACCACCCTTGCATGCCTGGGATAAAGCCTACTTGGTCATGGTGGATGATATCTTTGATATGTTCTTGGATTTGGTTTGCAAGTATTTTATTGAGTATTTTTGCATCAATGTTTATAAGAGAGATAAGTCTGAAGTTCTCTTTTTTTGTTGGATCTTTGTGTGGTTTAGGTATCAAGGTGACTGTGGCTTCATAGAATGAGTTTGGTAATGTTTCTTCTGTTTCGATTTTGTGGAATATTTTGAGGAGAATTGGTGTTTGCACTTCTTTGAAGGTTTTGTAGAATTATGTGCTGAAGCCATCTGGCCCAGGGCTTTTTTTGGAGGGGAGACTGTTTACGACTGCTTCTATTTCCTTGGGAGATATAGGGCTATTCAGTCTTTCTACCTGAACTTGACTTAATTTTGGTAGATGGAATCTGTCAAGAAAATTACCCATTTCATTTAGATTTTCAAATTTTGTGGCATATAGGCTTTTGTACTATGACCTAATAATTGTTTGGATTTTCTCAGTGTCTGTAGTTATGTCCCGATTTTCATTTCTGATTTTGCTGATTTGGATAGTTTCTCTCTGCTTTTTAGTTAGTTTGGCTAAGGGTTTGTCTATCTTGTTGATTTTCTCCAAGAACCAGCTTTTTGTTTCATTGATTCTTTGAATAGTTTTATTTGTTTCTAATTGATTGATTTCAGACCTGAGTTTATTTCCAGCCGTCTGCTTCTCTTGGGTGTATCTGCTTCTTTTTTTTCTATGGTTTTCATTTGGGCCATTAAGTTGTTTGTATGTGATGTTATGAATTTCTTCTTGCAGGCACTTAGTGCTATACATTTTCCTCTGAGCACTGCTTTCATTGTGTCCCATAAATTTGGGTATATTGTGCCTTCATTTTCATTGAATTCTAGGAAGTCTTTAATTTCTTTCTTTATTTCTTCCTTAACCCAGCTGTCATTGAGTAGTAAGTTGTTCAGTTTCCATGTGCTTGTTGGCTTTTTGTTGTTTCTGTCGTTGTTGATGTCCAGCTTTAGTCCATGGTGGTCAGATAGTATACAAGGGATTATTTCAATCCTTTTGTATCTGTTGAGGCTTGCTTTGTGACCCACTATATGGTCTGTTTTGGAGAAGGTTCCATGAGGTGCTGAAAAGAAGGTGTACTCATTTGAGTTTGGGTGAAAAGAGCTGTAGACATCTATTAGGTCCATTTGATTTAGGGATTCTGTGAGTGCTTTTATTTCCCTGTTTGGTGTCTGTCTAGTTGTTCTGTCCCTTGATGAGAGTGGGGTGTTGAAGTCTCCCACTATTAAGGTATTAGGATCAATGTATGATTTAAGCTTTAATAATGTTTCATTTATGAATGTAGGTGCTCTTTTATTTGGGGCATAGATATTGAAGATTGTGATGTCTTCTTGGTGGATTTTTCCTTTGATGAGAATATAAAGGCCCTCCTTATCTTTTTTGATTAACTTTGGATGAAAGTTTATTTTATCAGATATTAGTATGGTTACTCCAGCTTGTTTTCTGGAACCTTTTGCTTGAAAAACGTTTTTCCAGCCCTTTACTCTGAGGTAGTGTTTATCTTTGTTGCAGAGGTGTGTTTCTTGGATGCAACAGAATGTTGGATCCTGTTTCTGCAACCATTCTGTTAGCCTGTGTCTTTTTATTGGCGAGTTGAGTCCATTGATATTGATAGATGATAGTGACTAATGCATGTTAGTTCCTTTTGTAATGAAGTCGGTGATCTTACCCTGTTTCATTGCTTGTTTTCTTTTCATTTTTGTTGGGATATTATCTGTATGCCCTGTTTTCTTGGGTGAAGTTGTTTTTGTTGGATTGGAGTTTTCCTTCTAGTATCTTCTGTAGTGTTGGTTTGCTGTGCAGATATTGAGTAAATTTAGTTTTGTCATGGAACATTTTGTTTTCTCCATTTATTTTGATTGAAAGCTTTGCAAGGTATAGTAGTCTGGGTTGACATTTGTGATCTCTTAGAGTCTCCATGATACTTGCCCAGGCCCTTCTGGCTTTCATAGTTTCTGATGAGAAGTCCGGTGTGATTCTGATGGGTCTACCTTCATAAGTTACTTGGCCTTTTTCCCTTGCTGCTTTTAATATCTTTTCTTTGTTCTGTAGATTTAGTGTTTTGACTATGATGTGATGTGATGTGTTTCTTTTCTGGTCTAGTCTATTTGGTGTTCTGTAGGCCTCTTGTATATTTATTGACATCTCTTTCTTTAATTTGGGAAACTTTCTTCTATAATTTTCTTGAAAATATTCTCTGGACCTTGGAGCCTGGAGTCTTCTTTCATCAATTCCTATTATTCTTAGATTTTGTCTTTTCATAGCATCCTTGATTTCTTGGATATTTTGTGATTGGAACTTTTCTGATTTTACTTTTTCTCTGAGAGAAGTATCAATTTCTGCAAGTGTGTCTTCAGCTCCAGATATTCTCTCTTCCATCTCTTGTATTCTGTTGGTGATGCTTACTTTTGTGGTTCCTGATCTTTTCTCCAAGTTCTCCAGCTCAAGGGTTTTCTCAGTTTGTGTTTTCTTTATTGATTCTAATTCTGTTTTCATGCCTTGCACCATTTCTTTCATCTGTTTGAATTTGGATTCCTGTCTCTCTACGATGGTCTCTATTTCTTTCTTCATTTCCTTTTTATATGCCACTAATTTTATCTCTACTTGTGCCTCTATTTGTTTGGCTATGTTTGCCTGTGGTTTTTTTTTTTTAACTTTTTTTAAATTTTTTATTAGTTACACTTTATTCATTTTATATCCCCCCATAAGCCCGTCCCTTCTCCCTTCCCGATCCACCCTCCCTCCCCTTTCTGCATGCATGCCCTTTCCCAAGTCTTTTTTTAAGGATTTTGTCTATTTCTTCTTTCTTTACCTCCAATTGACTGGCCAACTCTTTGAAAGATTTGTTTATTTCCTCCTTATGAGCCTCAAATAATTGGGTAAGCATAGCTTTAAAGTCATTTTCCTGTGCTTCTGATGAATTGGAGTATCCATAAATTTTGGGGTTTGCTGGTGAAGTCATGATGTCCTGATTTATGTTGGAAGTGTTCTTTCTCCTACCCCTGGCCACTGGCTTATCTGAAACCTTTCCTGTTTGTTTTTGGATTCTGCAGATCAGACTGGTACTGTCTCTCTCTGGCATCTGGAGAGTTCTTCAGGAAGCTGAGAGAGATCCCTTGTCCTCAACATGTGCTAAGGACTAGCTGTACAGGCAGGTCACTTGGCAGAAATCAGGGTATTCAGGCTCTCTGCTCTCTGGTTTGGCCCTGCTTCTTTGATGTGCTCTGCCAGCTCCATGCTGCTGTCACTGCCAGGTTATGAGGTCTTGCTGCAGCATCAGTGATCACGATCCCACGGAGCTAGTATGGTGTCTAGCAGACTCGGGCCCTGGGAGGATGGTGCAGCCGCTGTGCAAATCTGGGACTCCGAGACGGGTACTCTCTTAGCTACTTATTAAGCAACATTGAACACCAATGATTAGAGGCACAATAAAACACAAACCAGGCCTATATTAAGTGAGTCTCATTCACTCTACCTGAAGTGCCACAGGGAGTCTTGAGGACCTAGGTGTCTGAATGTACAAGGCCAGAGAAGCTGAATGTACATTCAGTGTGAAACCACACATGTGGGCTTGTGAAATGGCTTAGTGGGTAACAGCACTTGTTACTGAGCCTAAAGACCCGAGTTTAACCCTTAGAATCAGCACGGTTTGTCCTTTGACCTCCACACACATACCACTGCATTGTACACCCTCACACTGTTTTTTTGCAAGAACAAACTAATTAATTAAATAGATCAACAAAATGTGCCTCCATGGTTCATTTATGTTCTCTCCTTTTCAATATTAAAAGTAGGATGTATAATATACCTACGTATTCTGGTAAAGGCACACTTACTGGTGCATTGAATAACATTTCTCTTATGAAGGAGGCAAATCAGATCCAAAGGACCCGGTATCCTACCAAAGAACAAAACATAGCCTTGGGTTTTTTTTTTAAGGTTATAGTCAGATGTGGTGACTCATTCTTGTGTCCTCTAAATGTGGGAGGCTGAGGACCCTTGCGCTTTTCACCAGCCTGCACAACACAAGAAGAACCTCCTAAAAAGTAAATTAGATGTTGCATAACCTTAATGATTTTTCATGCAACCTAAAGTGAGAAGATAAACCCCTGCCCAGAGTCTGGCCACCTGTTCCCAGACTAATTCAGTCTGAAAGCAGTGTATCCTCATGGTGTGGTTAGGCCAAGAGCTTGAAGGGATGCCTGGTAATTCAGATGTTTCATCCGTTTGTGTTATAAGACTCACTGTAGATTGCAATTCAGGGATTTTGCTCTACACAGTAAGTAAAAAAAAAAAAAAAAGGAAATGGATTATTATAGACATTGACATGTTTTACAAAGGAAATTTCATTTATAATTAGTTACTTGTTTTTACTGCATTCATTAATTAGAGATAGGAAAATTAAAATGCAAAAGATTGAAAGCTAAAAACATTTGATATTTTTGTCATAATCAACAAAGAAAAAGCTGAGCTTCTGTAATGACCATCTGGTGTCTGCTTTGAGTTAGAGTTCACTTTGCCATTTTATCACCCACTATTTTCCATGCCTGTGATGCCTCCTCTTAAACTGTAGCAGTGTTGTGTGCTGTTATCTGTGTCAAGAGACTCAGATCATGTTGAAATCATCTTTTGAGTCATCCTCTTTACAGACACCAAAGACTTTCTCCACTGTGTGAGTTCTGATATGTTTTCCAACTCTTGACTATTCATTGGGCTTTTGTCTCACATGCTGATTCTTGACTTTCATCCCCAAGCTCTCTTGCATCAGCTTGAAATCTCCAGTGAGGTCTTGTCTGTCTTAATGCAGCCACTCCTGATGAGATCTGATAGACTAAGATCAGAAGGAAGGAGAGGGGGACCTCCCTTATCAGTGGACTTGGGGAAGGGCATGCGTGAAGAAGGGGGAGGGAAGGTGAGACTAGGAGGGGAGGAGGGGGGCTTATAGGGGGATACAAAGTGAATAAAGTGTAGTTAATAAAAGTTTTTTTTTTTTTTTTTTTTTTTTTTAAGGACAAGACCAGGAAGTGAGGTCTGGGTGATTTTCACAAATAGGGAACAATAGGTGCTCAGTAAGTGTGTCCTGTGACTAGATGAGAAGTCCAATTAAGTGTTTGCTTGAGCCATGTTATAGATTCCTCAGGTATCTTCCGCAATGGCCTAATTATTCTCATCTAGACCTACAGTCAGTTTACGTCTTATGACTTAAGAAAAACAACTTAATTTTGTACATAAAACATGTTTTGGCAGGTTCCTCTTCACATCAATCATGGATGTCGAGGTTCTCTTTGATGAGACTCGCTGAGAAATAAATTATATCACTTCAACAACAAGTTGGCAAGATATTTGTTCACAATATTTGTTCAAAAGACAACTTTTTAAAAAGCCAAAATCGGCCAAATCAATTACAACTCAGAAAATTTAGTTGTAAAAACCCTTGAAATCTCCCTCTACAATTTTTATAGTGTATTTTAATCCAAAGTAGTCATTTAAAGAACACAGATTTCAAAAATAAAATCAATTCTATTTAATGTTAAAGAAAAAGAAACATTTATAAATATTACAGATAATGCACTTTTTTAGGGCATCTTTTATTTAATATAACTTTGTGAATATTTACATACAGGGCGTCTTTTTAGAAATGTGTGACACATGCATTTGAAATTTCCTGAAGTTATTATAATTCTACAAATGTTTTAGAGTTAATTTTCATGTAGATGAAAGAACTTCCAAGTTCCAGAATTTCAAATCTTTCCCTAGAATGTTCTCCTTCTTCTACTACTGCCTGTTTCATCAAATTCCACCCACTCTTTTTCTTAGTAGTTGGGAGAGGAAGGGAAAAGAGGTGGAGGGGAACAGCAGAAAAGATGAAAAAGGCATTCATTTGACTTTACTCCTTGACACATTTACCTCAACCAGAAGTTCTCAACCTGTGGGTCACAACCCTCTTGGTGTAATGTGTCAGGTGTCCTGCATCTCAGATATTTAAATTACAATTTATAACAGTAGAAAAATGCAGTGATGAAGTAGCAACGTAAGTAATTTTATGGTTGGGGTCACCACAACATGAGGAACTGTATTAAAGGGTCACAGCATTAGGAAGGTTGAGAACAACTGACCTGGACAAACTCTTCACCTATGTTTTTAATGTTTATTTTAGACTTTTACTTAAAATTAAAAAAAAAAATGTATGTGTATGACTGCCTTGCTTCCACATATATACATGCACCACATGTGCGCCTGGTACTTACAGAGGTCAGAAGTGGGTACAGCATCCAAGAAACTAGAATTGTGAGTGGTTATGAGCCTCCATCTGGGTGCTGAGGAGAGAACTAGGACTTGCGTAAGAGCAACAAGTGCTTTTAACCGCCTAGGCAGTACTCCAGCCCTGTAAGTACTATTCCTTGAAATGAATACCTTTTTATATAAAATAATATAGAAAAGAGCCAGTAAGAAAATTAAAGCCCAGTCTAAATCAACCTGAAAAGCAGTCAAAGAAAGCTCAAGTTCACAGTTTTGAAAAGCCCTTGTGTGAAGCGAAGGCTTCATCCACTCACACGAGAGAGATGCAGAGTGGAACAGCCTTGATATAAAAGCTCTTGGTGGCAAACACATAGGTACTCATCTGGGGAATATATCTTCACTAAGACTGGAAGAAATGGTGACATGGAGAGGAATATGTGCATTTAAAACATATTCTTTCAGATGTTAACCTGTGAATGAATTTATTCTCTATTTTAAAACAAATACATTTTAAATTTGTGAGCAGAAGTTCATATACATTATCACAATTGGATGAGCATATTTTTCTTACCCCTTTCTCTGTATTTCTGTCTCTGTCTCTGTCTGTCTGTCTGTCTGTCTGTCTCTCTCTCTCTCTCTCTCTCTCACACACACACACACACACACACACACACACACACACACACCAATAAGCTCATATAAGAAAGGACAGACAAAAGCAAGGAAGGAATAAAGGAAATAAAACATTAAAAAGAATTTTTTTTAGATTTGACAAAGAAGAAAAACTGAGAATTACAATACTTTCTAAAACATAAATTATAATACAAATGCTTCTTTAATTTTTAAAGAATGATCATTTAAGCCATGTGAATTTGTTTTACAAATAAAATAGTAATGAGTCTTTAAAATAGTAAAATTTCTTTTTTATATTGCAGTCAACTTTAAAATATTGACTTTACACTGAACTTAATGCAAACAATCATGATGATGACAAAATATCACATCCAGACTTTCTCCATCATCCTCTTCTTCCCTTTATTATCGATATTGCTGTATTAGGACTTTCAGCGCTAACATGCCAAATGAGAGAGCTCTTGAAACAGAATCTAGAGTCCTCTCTGCGGCTCTGCCATTTCTGAATTCCTTACTTCATTCACCTCTAAGCAACAGGATTTCATTCCAGAGTGGATCCATCAGAGAATATTTTCCATGCCACATGTGTGTTGGGTCCTTGGGATTTGTACAGCTGCTGTGACAGTTGAAGGACAGTGTGGAGGAAGTATTAGATAGAGGAATTCCATTTTTTATCTCAAAGAATGTTACACATATTATTCGACTAAATTCTACCATTGACTGGTGCAGTGAGATGTTGGAGCTGACTTTGAACTTTTCCTCCTGAAAACACTGTGTAAGGCTCAGTCTAACTGCTCTGCTTCAGGAAGGGGTCTCTTGCCACGAGAAATGCCCACTGTCATCAATCAGTCATTTCATTAGGAATAAGCTTCAAAACATGTGAGACCTGCGAGATGACAAGCAAAGTAAAATTTCTCTGTGGGATTAAAGAGAACCATTTTGCTCAATGTGAAATGTCCTTTCATGTTAAGATGGCCCATCACAAAATACAGTTCTAATCCCATTCCAATTAAAAAACATAAAGTGAAAGTTTTCCTTGATGATATGTATCCGAATTAGAATTAGGAACTCAAAAAGAAGCACTAATTTATTAATTAGAAGTGAAAGTATCGTTTTATCTCTGACAATCTTCTATTAAAGGACATGTAAAGATCACCAGGATTATGGCTGAGGAGGCATGATATATGTAATAAGGAAACTCTGTTTATATACTTGCTTCACAAATTGCTTCAGGAAATAAAAAAGAAATCTTGGAAGAAGATTAAAATATCTTAAACAAGTCTGACCTCCCTAAATTATAAACTAAAATATCAGAAAAAATAAATCTCTGAATGTTCTCTGGGAAGCAATTCATTACTGAGCTGGCAGCTGATTCCAATATCAAGTGAGGTAGAGGCAGGGCAAGCTATTCTAACACATTGTGAGAATTACGGGAATTAAAGAAGCTCAAAAACATTTAACGCAACAAATAACAAATCAGCCTGTTCATGACAATAGACATAAAGTGAGCATATTATGTAGCTATTTCAGACTTTGTACAGCTGTAAATGGGTTATGTGCAAAGAAAAGAAAATATTATGATTATTTAGTTTTAAAATCCGTCTTTGAGATTCTTGTTACACAAACTTACTTTTAAACACGTCTCATTCGAAATAAAGTTATTATCATTTCAAAATACTTTCAGGTGAATTCTATCAAAATAGCTTTTCAAGCCCACAATGAGTCCAATAAGTTTGGATTTTAAGCCTAGAACAACTTTTTCTTTTGAAACAGGTTGTTTCCTGCTAAATGAGGGCTGAATAATTATATAAATTAGAATTAACAATTATTCCGCCTGCTATATACGTCTAACTTAATGTGAAGTGACCGGGAACAGTAAATTTCACAGTAACAATATATATCTATCTATATCTATATCTATATCTATATAGATATAGATATAGATATAGATATAGATATATCTTCTCAGAGATAATCTTGTAATGAAACAGTTTTGTTTTTCGAAGGTATTTGTTGTTTCTCACTGCGCAGAAAGCTAAATGACCACCAGGGTGCGCTAAAACCTTTACAATGGCTTCCTTCTGCAGGTGGGTGGGGCTTCTGGGTGCTCCTTTGTGGATCGCTGTACAGTCTATTCTGTGTCGCTGGTACTGCTGCCAGGAAAGGCACTCTAAAATAAATTAATATTATTCCTGTGTGAGTAAACACTTTCTCTCACGCTCTGCACGGTCTTCCCAAAGAGCATCAGCCTGGCATTCCCACTTAAATCTCATGGGAATCAGCTCCTTAGATTGTTCTTTGACGCTAGCACCCGAAGAGTGAGTGACACTTACGGCCAGAGTTTCTTCACAGAGATCTGCCATTACATCACATAGTATTAGCCTCACCCCCCCCCCAAAGTGTGTGTGTGTGTGTGTGTGTGTGTGTGTGTGTGTGTGTAACTGTGTATAACTGTGTATATGAATGTGTGTGCGTGGTTGTGAGTGTTTGAGTGTGTGTGTGAGTGCATATGAGGGAGTTTATGTGTGTGTGCGTAAAAGTGTGTATGTGAATGTGTACGAGTGTATGTGAGTGTTTGAGTGCAAGTATGTGTAAGTATGTGTGTGTGTCAGTGTATGCGTCTGTGTGTGTGAGGCTGTGTGTGATTCCCACATTCCCACATTAAGTTGTCTTCCTTGATGAAAATCTTACAATGCTGTAAAGACCTTGTCTATCTAGGAGGCTTAGGAGTAAGTACGTCAGCAGCAGTCTGGGTGTGTAGCACATCTCTTGCTCAGGCCCTGATCAAGCTTTTCCTGTGAGGATGTTTAGGTATCTGCGGGACGATAGGTTGGTGGAACACTGTGGAGGATCCTCTCTGGATGATTTCAGAAACAGAAGAATCACTTGGAGCTAAGTTCAGTGGTAAGTAAGAGCCAAGGCTGCTGCAGGGTTTAGAAAAGTGTGTTTGGAAACCTGTGAATGTATCTAGAAGTGTCATGAACATGGTGTGACACCTGGGAGGTCCCTGTAACCACGTTTCCTGAGGAGAACTGGTTTCTGTCCCATGCTGTCTTAGAATTGTTCACTGCTTCTCTGGAGCCTCCAGTTTAACTCTGTCGTTCTGATGACCAATAGAAGTTGTGCCTCAATATGCTGGCAAATAAATCCTTCCAGAAGTATTCAAAAATTAGATTTTACCAGCTCACACATCTCTACAGTGTACAAAAGAACAAAACTGAGTGGAAAGGAGGTGATAAAATACTAATTGGTGACAGCTCCAGAAACATTCAGAGAACATACCGCACTGAAAATGCTCACATTCGCTTATTTAAAACTCTGGCCTGCATAACGGGATGGCAGCCTGCTCATCTGCGTTGCTCTCGTGGTCTTTTGTGACCCTGCTGGCGTCTGGACGCTGCTGGCTTGTTCTCTGTCTGTTTCTTTGCCCCTGTGCGAGAGGAGGGCACTAGGAAACTGCTTGGTTTTGCTACTCTGTGCCTTGCAACCTCCCTTTAATATGCGTGAGGCTCATTTTCTGGATGTAACACTTGGCTAGAGTTTCTACTTAACCTTGGCTTTTGCTCGTGTGAATTTCTCTTTCGGTCTGACTCCCCGTGTCTAAGGGTAATTATCCCGTAAGATCTCAAAGTATTCCTTGAGGCAAAGCTTCCCGGCAGGAGGAGATGGACTCCTCGGTGTGTGTAGGCTTTGATTTCCACAGACGCCACAGCATTCGAAAGCCACAGTATCCTTCAGGCTGGAAATGCAAATAGGGAACCACAGACAAGACCGAAGTCTCCAGTTTGCCCTTGATTCCAGAACGCATTGGAGGTATTTTTATTTACTTCATGCTCACCATGTGAAGTTTGAGGGACGCTGACAAAGGGCTGTGACTCCTTGGCCACGGTTTCGGCTATCTCTTTGGTCAAGTGTTTGTGGTCTGCAGGCATTGGAACAGGATCAATCAGTCTGTCCTTGTGACCTGTATTGGCTGCAGACTCACTACTGTGTGCCCTTGGCCTGAGTTATAGATCGCAGAAGCACACTGGCTGCACACAGAACCTCTTGTCTCCAGATGGTATGCGGAAGACTCATTCTACCATCTTACGGCCACCAGAGGGGTGTGCCCAGAGAGGTGGACTTGTCTCTGAGGTCTGATCGGTTCTCTCATTATTAGCTTCTCTCCCTCTCTCTCTCTCTCCCTCTCTCTCTCTCCTCAGCTTCAGGACTAGATAGAAAAGGGGCCGTGGGTTTTTGCACATTTCCACACAAACACCTTTTCTGGGTTTCAGAGTGGTCCTGTCCTGCGCACTGGAAACTGCCTCAGGACTTTAGGTTTCCCTTGAGGCTTCGGTGCCACTGGCGCTGACATTGGATCTCTTCCAGTCTCTGAGTCTGTACATTCGCGTCCCTTAGCTCAGCTGATTAGCTTCACAGTTTGCTCCCCTCACACAGTTCTCCACCTCTGCTCTGCGCACTGCATCTTTCTGTCAGAAGTCCAACTTGCTTAAAGAAAAAAAAAAAACTTTCACATAAAAATTTTATCCCATATACTTTGATCATATTCTTTTCCCTCCTCCACCTTCTCCTAGCTCCCCTCTCCCTACTCACCTGACTCACACTTTCCCCTCCATCCCTCCATCTCAACCCTGACAAGATGAAAATTAGAACAATAAACAAATGAGAAAGAAAGAAACAAACAAAGATGCAAAGAAAGGAAAGACCAAAATACCCAAACAAAGCAAAACCTGTGCAACCCAGAGCCCAGTCCTTGTGCTCACGTCCAGCCCCCAGTCTTGTCTTCCAGGTTGCCTTCTTTGACATTGCTTTCATTATGGAATAGCTGATCTTTCACTAACTTCCTGGATCCCCAGCCTCAGCAAACCACCTGGAACTCCTTTTTTCCAAAAATTATGCTCATGGCACTGGAGTGACTGTGCTGCACTCTGGCTCTTGACCTCTCTACTGTTTTCATATGAAATATAAATCCAGCACAATAGTGATTCCATTTGTTTCCTTCTCGGCTCTGGCCATAACGCCCCCCATTTGAGGTGTCAGCAAGTAGGACTTGCCTGCACTTTGCTCATCTCTTCCCCGTGACAGGGACTCTGGAGGACACAGGAGCTTCTGCCTCCAGCTCTGAGCACTCATTAAGAGTAATTTATATTAATGCACCTTCTAATGGAAAAATCAGTCAGGTGGCATAAAATTTATTAAGCAAAAGAATATGTAAGGTGATTATATGTAGGTTATTATTTTTCTAAGTGGGCACAACTATTCGGCTCCCTTCAAAAAGAATTGCATGGAAATAAGGGTTTTTAAAGGAATGGAGGTAAGGCACTTTACATGTGTAACCATAATTTTAAAGGTTTATTGATTTTTTCTCTCTTATATGTATGAGACTTTTCTATCTATATTACGGAGATACAGCCATTGATTCAGGGCAACTGTCTGACTTTACCTCTCCCCTTTGACTAGAAATATAAATAAATAAAGAGTTACTCCCATCTTCTCATGGATTTTTCTTTTATCCTAACTACTGCATCGACTGGCTTGTTACCCAACAGAAACCCACACAAGAAAGAAAAAAAAAAAAGAAAAGAAAACCAGAAGGGGGAGAAGCCTGCTGTTTTGTCTGCTCTTGTGACTCACACGGGCTAATCAGATGAAGCCTCACTCTGTGTGTTCGTTTAACAAACTAAACACACCACACAGGGCTCGTCGCAGCAGCTCCCCTCCACCAAGTTTATTTAAGGTCCTTTGGCAGGAGCCGGTTGGCGCTGGAACAGGCACCGACTTGGATGCTCTGTTCATGCAATTTGACACTTAATGGTTTTCCCTTGGCTGAGGAACTTAGCAAGCAGAAATCAGGGAGAACTCCAGTGACCCAAGCTCAGGCACTAGACCTTGGAAGGGTGGGAAGATGGGCGGGGAGGGATGGAGAAGGAAGGATGGGACTGCTGTGGCTGCTGTGCTGAAGAAGCATCACGCAGCAAACACCTCCTGTGCAGGAGAAGGCTCTGTCCTTACAGCACAGGCAGGCCCTTTGAAAGGTGGGTGGGCGGTTGCCCCAGCTTGCCTGAGGCTAAGGCTCCCAAAGAGCTGGATACCCCGGTTTTACAAGGCAGACTAGAGGCACAGGGAAGGGGGTATGAATCAACCTTATGGAATTAACTTTTTGAGACTTGTCTTGTTGACACAGTTGCACGGCTTGAGAAAAAGTCCTTAGCTGCCCTTAGCTTCATTTTTCCCACCCTGAAACTGAGATAGTGTCACCAGTCACTGAGAGCAGACTTGCCCCTTCACACTTTCCCATTCACTGCTCAATCCAAAGGCAGCTCAGCTGCTGAGTTTGTGCCTAATTTTTATTTATTTATTTATGTTTTTCTTTTTGAGACCGGGTCTCACTATGTAGCTGTGGCTGGCCTAGAACTCACAAAAATTCACCTGCCTTTGTTTCCCAAACACAGGGATTAAAAGTCAGAGCCACCAAGCCTACCCTTAATTTAAGACCTTCTAAGCCTCAATTCTCTTATGTAACTTAGAAATCATGAGGGTCATTACTTGTCAGGGCTGGAATAAAACCTGTCTGGGATAACGTACAAAGTCTATTACAAAAATTATCGACTCATGAGGCCAGGAAGAAAGATTGCCCCACAAACATTCAGACCAGTTTATGGATCTTAGGGATGGATGTTATAATCCTAGCCATGGTGAGATGGGAGTCAGCAAGAGGGAGTCCCTGTAGCTACCTGGTCAAGTAACCTCACCTTTTGAGTAAAGCTCTAAGGCAGTGAGAGATTCTCTTACAAATAAAAGTTGGAAGATGCCTGAAGTATGATGCCTGAAGTGTTCTTCTGACCTCCACAAACACATGCACACACATATATAAATGCACTTCTATGAGAATATGTACACACAGCAACAACAACAACAGCATCACTAATAGCAGGAATGAAAAAGCATGATGGAGTACAATAGGAATCCCATGAATGAGTCCTACTGTTAGTTGTCTTCACAGAGTAGCTCATACCCCTGTGGTAGACTTTGGAACCAATAAGAGCTGTGCAGTACTGGGCTATGGACCCAGGATTAGGTGCTTACCTATGCAGTCAGCTTAACTTCAAGTCTAATGAGCATTCTTGTCGTCAGAACCCAACCTACTTGCTCTATTTGTCTCTTTTCCCATCCACCTGGCCTGAGCTAGTCCCTTTGAACTCGGTGTATGACAAGGTCTTAGTTCTCACTGTCTGGTTCCCAGGCCAATCTGCACTTGAGAGAGGAAGTTTCAAAGCAGACTCAGCTTCTCCATCCTTAGGGGCAGGATATTGAGTCACTCTTCCTGTTACTGTTAACTCAGGACAAAGAGTCCCAGCACTGACCACAGACTCCTGTCTTATTCACAAGGAATCCCCCACGGTGGCCTCATGAAGGAGATGAGCCTGCTGATCCTGGCTATTGCATCTACAGGCCTCTTCCTCGGTCCTGCCTCTGCCTCTGTTTTCTGCTCTTTTGTAGTCAGCAGTTTGGAAAAACAGGCACTGCTTGTTGTTAAAGGGAGGTCACTGGTGATCAAAAAGTCATACACAACCCCTCCGACATTTATTATCATCTCTGTCACGAGATCTTGTAGGATCTTGCCTTTAAACTGTGGAAGGAAATTTGGAACAGTTACATAATGTGCCCCACATCGCACAGACACTTAACATTGATAATGATAATCCTCATCTTTTGCATTTCTTATTCATTGGTGTCTGAATCAACTACAACAGTCTCTCTCTTTCCCAGCAATGTTCCAGAAAGTGAGAGAAGTAGGAGAAGAGACCCTGCTTTCCTTCTTTTCATGTTCAAACATAGAAGTTGCACATGTTAATACACACACACTCACACACTCCTTACCTCACTTCATGCAGCATTGGTCAGAACTTAAAACATGGCCACATTTGGTTATAAGAAAGGCTGGGCCAGTGGTGTTCCTACAAATATCAAGGATTCCATTATTGTAGAAGACAAAAATAGAAATGCAGGATTAGCCCTTTTTACCACAGTGCTTCAAGATGTTTTCATGAATATTAATTACAATAAAAATGTGTGAGTTTGGGTTAGAAAGCTGGCTCAGTGGTTAAGTGTAATCCTCTTGCAGAGGAACCAAGTTCAGTTCCCAGCAATCAATTCAGATTACTTACAGCTAGCTGTAATTCTGATGCCCTCTTCTAGCTTCAGAAGGTACCAGGATAGACCACACACACACAGAGACACAAGTACACACATACATAAATAAAAAGAAAACAAATACATTTTAAAAGATTTTGTGAATGTTATAAATAAATTTTGAACATTCTTGACATATTTTTAAGGAAGCCCTCGTATCACACAGGCCTGGATATTTTAGAAGCATGTGGAAATGCCTTCTGCAAGGCAAAGCAAGCAAGCACAACAGGCACACTGAGTCTCCCTGGGAGCACGGAACTCTGCTGTAACTGAGGCACTGGTGTATGCTGTTGAGCGAACCACAACACGATCTCAGAAGTTATGAAACTGACAGATTCGGCCACGAGCGGTTCTGTCATTTAGTTTTGTCTTTGTGTTTTTCAGCTTTCTAAATACTGGAGCTGAAGAACAACAACAACAAACCTCATCCTATGCACCGGGGCTTCTCTCAGCACAGCAACCAAAGTAGGCTGCAGATTATAACGCAGATCAAAGGGCCTTGGATTGGAGGATTCTGTCTGTCAGGCATTACACTAATCTGCTTTGACAAAGCCAAATTTTGTCCAGTCTTCACTTCCCACAACTGCAGAACTAACAGGAAGGACAAGACCGTCTGCGAATCCTACCGATGCAGCAGCAGTCCTTCTGTTTAAGTCTTGCTTTTCATAGCCACTGCGCACAAGCCAGGACAGGAAGCTGGGATCCCTTTTGGGGGATCTGAATAATCTTCTGTGGACTTCCCGCCTCAGCCTGGCACTCTTGGTTTAGCTGAAGTCCAGGCATAACAGGTCCACCCTGCTGTCTCAGAGCAAGCACACTGAAGAGGACATATGTGGATATTTACACAGGACCAGTGAGCTTGGGCCTGGCTCAAGCTGTGCTTGGCTTCTCTCTTCTTTGAGAGCTGGAATTCCCCAGAATTTCCCCCAAATTAAAAGAACCAACAAACTGTATTACAAACACAAACAGAATTTGTTTTTTCTTTTAACAAGTAAAAACTAATTTATGCTAAAACTTCATTGCCTTGGGTCAAGCCAACCCCATGATCCACTGCCAATGCTTCTCTGTGTTACCGTCTCAAGTCTGTCAAGATTCAACGCTGCTGGAAAAAGTATATGGTTTTCAAGCCACTAATTGGCCTAAAATGCTCCTCTATTTTACATAAATACATGAGATATTACCAAAAATAGAGTTGCATTTGCTAGCCAGAAAGTTCAGCTTCCATGTGAGGTCATTTCTTTTTATTCCTCAATATTTAGGTCTGCCTTTAGAGTGAAGGGGAAACTTGTCTTTTGATAGTGTACACTATAATTTCACATAAATAAAGAGGCGGCTTTGATTTCTATTTTTGACTGTTAAAATATTTTCAAAATACTAAGTCAGAAAGTAAAAATCTGCCCCTCAACTATTCCTTTCATATACACATACGAATGATATATATGAATATTCATATATATGTATATGAATGAAATTAAACAAGACCATGACAATTACAGCAACAATGAATCAGATCCACTCACTCATGGGTGGCAGAAAAGGGAACAGTGAACGAGCCTGGATCATATATTGCAAATACATTTGCATCCTCAGGTCTCATCCTCTTATCACTCTCAGTAAAAGATTCTTTCTGTGTCACTGTAGGCCTATGGCAGGCCTTTTCTTATTTCCACATCCCTCTGTATCTTGTTTTCTTGGGTCTATTTCTCTCCTTTGCCCCCAAGTATCACTTACCTTGCTGTTGTTATGATAAAATGCTATGATCAGGGAATGTTACAGAAGAGAGAGAAAGTAGTTGGGTTAATGGTTCTAAAGGGGTAAGAGTCTGATATGGCAGGGAGGCATGCAGCAAGCACCAGGTTTGGTGGCAGAAAGCTGAGAGCTCACATCTTGAACTGCACGTAGGAAGCAGCGAGGGAGAAAACTCCAAGTAGAACAAGGCCTTAACCCTCCAAAGCCACCTCTGATGTCATATACCCTCTAGCAAGGCCATCACTCCTAAACCTGCCCAACACTGCCACCAACTGGGGGCCAGGTGTTCAAATGCTGGAGACTACGGGGAACATTCTCAGGAAAACCACCCCACTGAGTGTCACACCTCATTCTGGCTTCAAGTGTGTCCTTTCTAATTGTGTTTTTCTTCCACAGCAGCAGATCTACTGCTCAAAGCTGCCAGCGCTCCTTTGTCTACTGTGTCCCTTCTTGTGATCTCTCAGAACACTACAGACCATTTTCCCTTTCCATGTTCACCGCTGTCACAGTCACATCCAGCTTCTCATTCTTTCATAGCATGCTCCTTGTCAACTCCAAATTATTGACATTTCCCTGTAAGTGATACTGTCAATCAGCTGTCTATGTTTCTTCAAGCATTACTTGCTTGTTAGGTCTTTGAAATCTATGGCATAAGCCCTAAACCTTTGCTGTGACTAATTTTCACAAGTTTCATAATAAGTGCTGGCTTTTCAAAACCATTAATGCCTTATTTCTGCAGTATCTGACACTGAAAGTACAGACCCTCCACTTGCTAGGCTCTCACTAGTCTGAACCTCCTGCTATTTCCTCACAGTCTTGGCTTGGCACTGATCCTTCTGAGGGCTTTGAACATAGAAAAAGCCAGTGATTTCACAGTGACAGTGGTGATTCCAATTGTGATGGCCTCTAGGAATGAAGTAAATCTCTCCCCAGCTTCCTTTACACCACAGTGTCTGAACTTAAGTATTTTCAACTCCTCCCCATCTTCTCTGTGCCTGTATGGACTAGGTTATCTATTATTATGTCTTAATTACAATCACTCCTTTCTCTCAGTGCTCTCTCTCTTTTATATTACATGGACACTCATAACATAGTCATTTCTTTTAAACACATGGCTCCCAAATCGAAATGTTTTGTTTTTGGTTTTTATCAGCTCTACCCCTGAAGGCTCAAACTCATACTTACGTCATTGCTTGGTACTTTAATATCATCTCGGTAAATGAAGTTTGTAAGCCCTTGGTGTTCTGAGATTGACCATCCATGTCTTCTTTGGTCTCCTTCCCTCCCTCATTGGCGTGGGCACTGGGACTAGTTCATCTTCCTTTCACAAAGGTTCTAGAAGAACTTTGATTTTTGAGTCTTGCTATCTTAGTTCCAGAACAAGTTCTAATTACTTCTGACCTGAATCAGTACCATTTCATGGTCCCTGCACTCAACTGTTTTCATCTACGGCACATAAAACATTTGGATGTTGATGTCTTCTACATACAGTGGACATCTTCATCCACTGTCCAGTGGCTCAGAAGGGAAAGTCATGAAAGCCTCGTAGCTTTGCTGAAGAAAGCTTTTTGCCATGGGTGCTTTATGCACCCACTGAACTGTTTACATACTAAGAAGCATTTATGGTTTTATGTTCTTAGAATTCCTAACAGCAAAGTCTTCCTCCTACCTGGAAGACTTTGACCTTGAAGTTTGTCTCTCTAATTTCTTCTTGTTCTTTTAAGTTCCAGTGAAGATGCTATCTCTTCCAAGAATCATTGCAGGGTCCCTGTTCACCTCCTCTTTGGATCTTTCCCTTTTTGGAGTTAAATTTTTTCTTAGCTGAAATCTTACTCGTTTATCTCACACTCACCTACAGTTTATTCGAGAGTTAAGCACTTCCTAGTGTTTAACTTCTATGGGTAGAGATTCTGAAAATAATTTCGGAGAAAGAAATGGGAGGTGAACAGATGCATCAGGAGTAAGAGGGCAAAAAGGAAAGGACAAACTTGACACAGCGTATCAGTAAACCTGGAGGAAGGAGCAGGACACGTGTAAGGTGATCTCAATAGACCTTACAATAGAGATCAATAGGAAAGGCTACTAGAACAGCTGGTAAATGACGTGGGGAAAGTATTGATTTCATATTTTGATACAAATGCAAAAGAACAAATTTAAGCGTTTGCTAACTAGACTTTCTTCTTTTAAGGTGGAAGAGAAATTTGAAAATAATGTACATTTAACACAGTTAACAAGGTACATATTTTTATCCATTCCATTATTTTAAAAGCACAAATTTAGCTCTGTTCCCCATTTTTTAAGTAGATTACTTGGTTTGCTGCTTTTCAGCTTCTTTAGTTCTTTATATATACTGGATATGAGTCCTCTGTCAGATAAAGGGCTGGTGAAGATTCTTTCCCAATCTCTAGGCAGTCGCTTTGTTTTGATGACAGTGTCCTTTGCTTTACAGAAGCTTTTCAATTTCATGAGGTCCCATTTATTGATTGTTGCTCTTAGAGCCTGTGCTGTTGGTGTTCTGTTCAGGAAGTTTTTTCCTGTACCAATGAGTTCTAGGGTATTCTCCACTTTTTTTCTAGCTGATTTAATGTGTCTGGTTTTATGTTGAGGTCTTTGATCCACTTGGACTTCAGTTTTGTGCAGGGTGATAAGTATGGATCTATTTTCATTTTTCTACATGTACACATCCAGTTGGACCAGCACCATTTGTTGAAGATGCTATCTTTTTTCCATTGTATGGTTTTGGCGTCTTTGTCAAAGATCAGGTGTCCATAAGTGTGTAGGTTTATTTCTGGGTCCTCTGTTCGGTTCCATTGATCCACCATACTGTTTCTATGTCAGTACCATGCAGTTTTTAAAACTGTTGCTCTATAGTACAGCTTGAGATCAGGGATGGAGATACCTCCAGAAGATCTTTTATTGTAGAGGATTGTTTTAGCAATTCTGGGTTTCTTGTTATTCCATATGAAGTTGAGAATTTTTCTTTCCAGGTCTGTAAAGAATTTTGTTAGTAATTGCATTGAATCTGTAGATTGCTTTTGGTAAGATGGCCATTTTTACTATGTTAATCCTGCCAAGCCATGAGCATGGGAGATCCTTCCGTGGGAACAGAGCTAAACAGAGAATTCTCAATAGAGGAATATCGAATGGCAGAGAAACACTTAAAGAAATGCTCAACCTCATTAGCCATTAGGGAAATGCAAATCAAAACAACCCTGAGATTTCACCTTACACCCATGAGAATGGCCAAGATCAAAAACTCAAGTGACAGCACATGCTGGAGAGGTTGTGTAGAAAGGGGAACACTTCTCCACTGCTGGTGGGAATGTAAACTGGTACAACCACTCTGGAAATCAATCTGGCACTTTCTCAGACAACTAGGAATAGCACTTCATCAAGATCCAGCCATACCACTCCTAGGCATATATCCAAAAGAGGCTCAAGTACAGTCCTTTTTGTCAAGTACACAAAAAGGACATTTGCTCAACCATGTTTGTAGCAGCTTTATTTGTAATAGCCAGAAGCTGGAAACAGCCCAGATGCCCCTCAACTGAAGAATGGATGCAGAAATTGTGGTACATCTATACAATGGAATATTACTCAGCAATGAAAAATAAGGAAATCATGAAATTTGCAGGTAAATGGTGGGACCTGGAAAAGATCATCCTGAGTGAGTTGTCCCAGAAGCAAAAAGACACACACGGTATATACTCTCTCATATAGACATACAACATAGGACAAACCCACTAAAATCTGTGCATCTAAAGAAACTAAGCAAGAGAGAGGACCCTAACTAAAACGCTCAATCCCCATCCTGAAAGGCAATGAGGATGGACATCAGAAGAAGAAGAAAACAGGAAACAACCTCAGAACCTGCTACAGAGGGCCTCTGAAAGCCAGAAGAAGAAAACAGGAAACAAACTAGGAACCTGCGACAGAGGGCCTCTGAAAACCTCTGCCCTGCAGACTATCAAAGCAGATGCTGATCCTGATGGCCAACTGTCGGGCAGAGTGAATAGAATTTTATATAAGAAGTGGGAAATAGTAAGAGCTGGAGAGGATAGGAACTCCACAAGGAGAGCAACAGAACAAGAAAATATGAACACAGGGAACTTCCCAGAGACTCATACTCCAAACAAGGACTATTCATGGAGATAACCTAGAACCCCTGCACAGATGTAGCCCATGGCAGTTCAGTGTCCAAGTGGGTTCCATAGTAATGGGAAGAGGGACTGCCTCTGACATATCTGATTAGCCTGCTCTTTGATCACCTCCCCCTGAGGGGGGAGCAGCCTTACCAGGCCACAGTAGAGGACAATGCAGCCACTTTTGATGAGAACTGATTGACTAAGATCAGAAAGGAGAGGAGAACCTCCCCTATCAGTGGACTTGGGGAGTGGCATGCATGCAGAAAGGGGAGGGAGGGTGGGATCGGGAGGGGAGGAGGGAGGGGCTTATGGGGGGATACAAAATGAATAACGTGTAATTTTAAAAAAGCACAAATTTGTGCTTATTGGAAGATAGACTGTTAAGAATAAAAAATATAAATTTGGAATGCATACTTGTAACATAAAAAAACAATGTAAAGTTAATATCTAGATACCAACATACATTTTTATGTCTTAATAAAATTGTTTCAATAAAAGCCATAAAAGGACATGTCATGATTGATACATGAAATAGACTCAGTAAAACAAAATAAAAAAGGAACAGAACAACATAGATAATGCTGTCATGATGGATAACAACATTACTAACATATCGCTTGGAACAACAGTGGAAAATTTTGCTCTCTGTAAGAGTGGCCAGAGGAGAAGAGCAGGGAAGCGAGAAGAGGGGGTGAGAGACACTATCTGACGCAGAGAGAGGGGTACTCTCCATGTCACAACTGAGGAATGGAGTGCAGAATATGGGATGCATAAAATACAGCTCACTCATAATTATATGCAATAGTACAATAAATATGATTTGTATCAGTTGAAAATAAATGTAAAATCTACCTAATAAACCTTCATATATATAGAAATAAAACTGCATGAATGGTCTGCTGAAGACAAAATGAGTTCTGTGATACCCTGATGCTTCTATTACAAAAGTTGATGATGGCCTGATTTGTACATTAAAAAACACAAAACAAAAACAAAAACTTTGAACTCGATAACAGGGTAGAGCTTAGGCAAACATCAGTGGCCAACTTCTGGCCACTCTCACATAGCCAACAGAGGTGACATGTTCTTCTGAGGAAATGCAGAGCCATAACCCATCAAGGCTGTTTCTGTATTTTCTCCTCCATGCTGTAGGTGCTCCTCTTGGCATTGCCCAGTGGAACTCTACACCTCCCTAGTCCCAAACTGCTCTTTGTTCAAATAAATTCTATGGAATTTAATTCGTTCAAAGTCCTTCTTTTAACACAGAGACATTACTCATCCAAACAAAGAAAAATAGCAAAAGAAAGTTGTGGGACACAGCTATGAAGAGTAACACTAGGAAGAAGCGTGCATGTTCCAAGATATTACTCCAAACTCATCAAGCATTAATGAAAATCTCAATATTAATATTAATATAAACATGTTAATATATTTATTTATTAACTCTTTGAGAATTTCATAAAATATCTTTTGATCATAATATCCTGTTTCCCCAACTCTTCCCTGATTCTTTTACTACTCACCCCAACTGGTCTCCCTAACTTTTCTAATTCTTCAAGACCAGTCCGTGCTGATCCAGTGTTCTTAGATGTCTGATCTTCCACCGGAGAGTGGCTTTCCAGGGACTACACTCTTAGAACTGTCTCCCCTCTTCCAGCAGCTAACAATCGCAGTGACTCCATGGCTTTGGGTGGGATTGAGTGCCCTATTGCCCTCTCTGTGTCCTTACAACCACTGTAAGTACATACAGTCACCTTCTCTGCTGTGTCCCAAAGGTAATGCTACCCCTCCCCACTCAATGTTCAGAGATTACTGGGGAAGGTGGGAGTAAAGAGAGAGAGAGAGAGAGAGAGAGTTTAAAGACTTGTTTCTGTCTTATGGGCACTGGTGTTTTCCCGGTGTCTATGTCGCTTCTCCATGTGCGCGCATAGCACTCCCACTCGAAGACTCTTGAAGGCTGAGGACACTCCAATTTGAGTTTACACATGTAAATAAAAATACTGTCAACAGGAATGTTTCAAAAACTTATTTCTCCCACTTTTGTACTTTTCTCTTCAACTCTTAAATCATTGCGTTATTTTCTCTAGGAAAAAGTCTATATACACACATGCACACGTATATGCATGCACACACCAGATCCATTCTCATACCAGACATTCATTCAGGAAATAATCATGATCCACAATTCTTTTTTATTTACATTATTAACTATTACTGAAGATACCCAGGCTCAAACTAACATGCCACTCTTTTTGATATTACAAACTCACCTGGCCATTTGCTCAGTAGATATTACAAGCTTATTAGATACAAGGTCTTTGGCCTGTCACTACACTGGATACACAGTATCCATTAAGGCCTTTTTCTTGTGAGGTACTGGTGAAGCAACATAGTGAGCATAACACAACAAAAACTAATAAACCCCAAACTTGCTCCTGTGCCTAAAGATACTGTGCTTCTGCTGGTTTAGGGTTGTTTTAATTATTTAATTTAATTTACTTACTTTAACATAAAAGATTCCAGCATTTTCTGAACTGCTACTAACCTGAACTATAACCAGTTTCTTATTTTAAGGTCTTTTATAAGATTAAAAAAATGTTCATTTTGACATTTTTAATAATCACTTATTTCCAGTGTATTGGCTCTTTGCGCATGGCTGAATTACTCTGTTCAAGTAAATCTGCTGAATGCCTGCCACCAGTTTTTACTGACACTGTCATGGTCTATTTGCATTTTTTTCTGCCTCTGTTGTTCATCTTTTGACTACTCAGATCCCTGGGCAGGCTGCACTTCATTTGAAATGGGTTTTGCCTTGTCCTAGCCTTTCAGGAAGAATTGATGTGGACCTGAGACTGAGAGGCATAGGTGTGAGCAGACTGCATTGGCAGCCCCATCAAGTTTGATAGAATTGCTTCCTGTTTGCAACTTGGCGTGAAGCTTAGTGAGGGTGTGCAGTAGAGTTCTTCTGAGGTCGTGCAGGGAAAGGAAGAGCACAGGAATCGAGGAAGAAGCAGCATTTTGGAGCACATTTAGAATTTTCTCTGAACGAGACAAAAGGTCACTCGGGATGCCCTCAGCCCCTGCAGGAGCTGTTGCTTCCCCCTCGTTGCCAGGGTGATGTATTGAAGGCAAACATTGGTCTGGCTGCAAGATCTTCAGAAACTTTATTGACCTCATGATATACACTGGCCACACGCTAGGAAGCAGTGTAACATCTCAAGCTCATCACAAAGGAAACCATTTTCACAAAAGTTTACAGGGGTTAAGGGCTCCTGACACTGCAACAGCTGTCACAATTCCCACCCTCCTCAGCAGCCCCCCCCCCCATGTAACCATAGCAACCTGCAACCCACAGTCAGCTGCTGGTGGATCTCTGCAGAAAGTCAGCACTGGTTCTCCAGTCAAATCCAGCTCCTTCCTCTGGGGGGGGGGGCTCTTATAGTTCTTCACGGGAATTAATGACTGTAAATTGGAAGTCACTGAACACACTTTTCATGCCGTTCTTATCTCTTCTGTACCTAGGAACACACTTCTGGCACATGCAATCTTGTCCCAAATGAAAGAGAAGCTTTTACATGGTGACTATTTCAAGCAAATAGTTTGAACTTCTTTGGACATCTAGAGTGCTGTAGAAAGCTATGCAGAAAACATTCCCGAGTATTTCCCGAATTGAGCCTGCATCTCTCTGTTTTTCTTCTCCTTCTCAGCTGCTTTCCAATATGCACAGACAGCTTTCGAGATTCTTAAAGGCCTTTCAAAGACTGCTGAGGGTGCAGGAGGGAGATGAGAGAATGCCAACAGGAAACCAATGAGCCAGCAATTACCAAAGCGGGTAAATCTACAAAGCCAGGTGAAGCTGAAACGAAGACAGTGCTTACAAGACAACAGAAAGGAATGGGCTCGCGTTCTTTAATTCTGTTCACTAAGCTTAATGATCTCTCGATGAAAAGCCCACCCAGAACTCTGTATGGATGGTGGTCTTCAACTATCAGGTCAGCTCTAGACATCTCAACCTTCTTCTTTGAATAGGGCTGATTTGTACTTATGCCTTCAGATGAAAACTTCTTCAAGCTAAGTCCTGCTCTTACAGCTATCCTATTATCCACTATCATATGTGACAGGACTGTGATTTGAAAAAGAGAAATAAAGAAAGAAAATGAAAATCAAGGTGATGTAAGAAAAACTTTGAGTGTGTCTCATGAAACTCAAAACATCAATAATTCTAAGAAGGGACTGCTCAGATGTAATACCTAATCAAGAAATGACTATTTCTTTTATAATAGTCCTGTTTTAGCATAAAGTTATCTTTGAGGAATAAATGCACTTGCTTTAGAATCAACAGACTATGATAATAGATCTCTAGCTAAACAGTCTGCCCAAACATAGCAAAAATTGAACATTACTGTCCTTATTTTTATTTCCCAAACGTTTTTGTATTTGTTCCTGAAAAGTGTTGTGAACCAAATTTTCATGCTTTTGAGACATGTCTCATTGCTTGGTCAACTTATCAAAACCTCTCACAGCTATTTGTGCTTTCTATTAGAGAACTATATATCACGTGGGCAATCTGGTCCTCTAACATGATTTAAAAAAAAAATTGGTTTTCGTGTTCTGATTCTCATTTTGTTTTCTTTATTGGTAGCTAAGACTGGCTAATTTCTTGTTAACCCTCCTTCCTCCTCTTCCTGAATTCACAACTGTACTATATGTTTGACTATATAACTGGGTTTTCCCCTTTAATTTTTGTGCAAGTGACATTCACAGCTTAGGGGCTGTTTATGTATATCCCTCTTTCCCCTTCCTCATGCTCATCCTGAGGCTACTGAACTGCTGTGTGTAATGGTGAGATTGTTGACAATTAATGAGAGAGAACACTTGTCTGGAACTTTATGCAAATAAATATATATGCCTATGTTAACCTCAAAAGTTTGTATCTTAAAGAAAACATGCATTACTTTGGCCACAAAGCAACTATAACTTGGGTTTTGATATATAGAGTCACATTTCTCAAAACCTACTTGGGGACTTTATAATTATGCCAAGTATACTGTATTTAAATCTGAATGGTCTCTTGATCCCCCAGCATGTCTCTGGTGGTTGAAATGTCCCCCAAAGGCTCACGTATTCGAACTTTTAGCTGTCAGCTGGTGGCACCGCTTGGAAAGTTCGGAGCTTCTGGAAGGGGAGAGTGGCAGGAGGGACTGCTGCTGGGGATTGTGCTGTGAGAGTCTGTAACCTCACCCCACTTTCTGTTCTCCCTGCCTCCCAGGTGTCCGTGAAAGTATGATCCGCTTCTTACTCCTGTTGCCAAGTGACACCTGCCTGTTGCTCTGCTCCCCCACCGTTGCAGACACCACATCTCCAGAACTGCAAGGCAAATATACTCTTTCTACCACAGGTTGCTTTGTGTTAGGACTTTTTTTTTCACATTAACTGAGAAGTAGCCAATGTGACTGATGCAGTTCTTCTTTTGAATCACCATCAATTCTGCTCCACCCCTCACCCCACTGCCTTTACAACTTTACACCTACTGAAATAGCCTGGGGGATTTCTCACAGTGTGGAGCGTCTCCTGGCCCCACTTATCCCTTACTTGATTGCCCACTGGCTGCTTCGCAAAGTCTGCAGTGGAACCTAGTATTCTCAGGTGATATAAATCACTCTTTGAGAAACCCGTTGTTTGCCACTGTCTCAAATCTGTTTTGCTCTTTTACTTGCTACCACATGCTAAGTAGTCTTCTTTATATTTAGTTCTAAATTCTGGTCACTTGTTTTCTTTTTTAGTTGATATACTTTGGCTTTCATTGCCCAATACATGAAATGCTAACCAACTCAAATATGTATGGCTTTTCTGTTTTAAAATGGTATATGCTATGATGTCTAAACTTATTCCTTTGTTTTTTTTTTCATATATATTTTCCTTATATATTTCTTCTTGAACAAAACAGCTCTTTCTACGGTGTGTCTTGGGCATTAATGAAGGTGGGTACCTGTCTGAAATCAGGAGTGAAGCTGGAGTTCCAGACTTTGACTTCCTTCTCAACACTGCAGTCTCCGAGAAACCCCCAGGTAAACAGTAGACCCTCTACAGGTTGAAAACGACGTGTTGTCATGACATTATGATGCTTACAAAAAGAGAGAGAGAGACAAAGACAAACACAGAGAGAATGAGATTCAATGAGGTCTTTGAAACTCAGTTATAGTTTAGGTTTTGTTTCAACTCTCATTTTAGGGATATGAATGCTATGATAGAGTCCCAGAGCCTGTCCATCATCATCTAAGTTACTCCTGCTTATGAGTTCCTTTATTTAGAATGCCTTCCACACACTGCTGAGCTCAGTGCACAATATCTCTTCAGTAGGCATTTTTCAGATACTCATTTTCTACTGCTCCAAGTCAGAAGTGAATATAAGCATGTGCCTCATAACAATGCTTTGAGCAATGATGAGTAGAATGCATGGCATTGGCTGTGCAGCGTGAAGACTGGTGATTGTGATGACATAGCCATAGCGATACAGCAAGAACTGTTAGTGGAGCGCTAATGCAGACAAACCAATGCTGCTGACAGCTAACAAAACTGCACATCTTAGTTTGTAAGATACATAATTTTTGTATTTACTGCATTTTGTTCATATTACCTTAGAGTATGTTTATATACATTATAATACACACATATGTGTGAGAGAGGTATATAAAACAACAGTTTACTGAAAAGTGTTCTCTGTTATACCTCATGTTCCCTGTGTCTCTGCTGCATCAAGAGAGCACCTGGAGTGGCTGGCTTACCCCATTTGGCTTTTTGTAAGTATATTGCATGGTTCCACACAGTGACAGAGTCTCCTGACAATGCATTCCTTACGAGACATGCACGTCATTAAGGAATACACAACTACATCTTCTTTTTCTAATTTCCCTTTGCGCCCCAGGAGGTACTGCTCAATGGCTGCTCTTTGATCGAAGTCTTAGAAAGCAAAGGTTATGCCTTTGCATATTTTGTTGTATAACTTTGAATGCTGGATATTTAAATATAAATACCGACACATAGGCCTTCCATAGATGCTTATGATACTCCAGAGCAGGATATGATGGTTCACATTCACAATTTCCCTCATAAATCTTGTAAGATAGAATTTATAGTCATTACAGAAAACAATTTCTTATGATAATAAAGACAATAACCATGCAATATCATGTCATAATTCTTTTATGCCTCTTATTTGTGTTCAATAAATCAGTTGTTGTGTTTTTTAGGACAGAATTTTTTCTTAAATACACATCTTCAAAGGGAAATCAAATAGAATTTATTTGAAAAGTCATCACTGACATAGTCTCAAGTAATACGACATTGGCAGAAACACTCTGCTATCTCCTCTGGGATTGTAATGAATGCTATTTTATCTGCAAATTGCATTTTCTTTTACTCTTGGTTGACACTGGTGGTTTCTCTGTGTCCAAGTCTCTGTAAATGGTTGATGACTTAAGAAAGGTCTTGCACTGGAGGAAAATACATTTTTCTCCTTGGGTTTGGAACAACATACTGTACTTTGGTACAAGAATTTTTAGTGTGTCACCATTACATTTCAGTGTGGAAAGGTAAATGACACAGACTCGTCAAGTGTTTCCCAAGAATACTTGCAGCTAATTAAAACAAGAATGGCCTCTTCCCTACTATCTGTAAGATGGCAAATCACTGATACCCTGATTCCACTTAGATCATTATTTTCAAATTGGCCTCAGTGGGAGCTGTAGATGCTTAGCATAAGGCCTCAAAACTGCAGTATTTATTGTGACCAAATCATTTGGTGTATTCACGTTTCCTGCCTTCATGAATATAGAGTTTTAAAAATATTTTTAATATACCCCGTATCACACTAAATGTATCACTTTGAATACATGTCACAACCTGTGTTGTTTTCATCAGGCTTCCAAACATGTGGGACCATTTAAGCTTTCATAGCACAGCACTTTACACATGAATAGTGTTTACTCGGCACTTGGTCGAGTTTTGTCTCTTTAAATTTTGAATTGGTTGGCAGTACCAAGCTGTGCATTCTAAGCGATAACTTTCCATCAACTGATCCAACAGCATTCTTTTTCCCTTTTGAAAATCATGGCTGATTAAAAGTCTAATGCAACAGCTGTTAGTGATCATGTGATTGATATGTTTTTAAAGACAGATGTTGACTATTAAAAGCAGAGCACTTGGATTTCTCTGTCGTAGATGAATATTTTTGAATGGCTGCTGCTGTTTTTCCCACTTCACTTTTCCTTATTTCTCCTTCTCTGTCTCTTTTTTCTCTTCTTTTTACTCTTAAGCAAGATATAATTTAAAGAAAACAGCTTATTTAAAACTTTATACAGTTACCTTGTGCACTACATTTTTTCAGAACAACTGGTGAGAAATACTCCGTGTTTGTTAGTGAAAAGTTTTGTAAACTTTTACTTTTAAAATCAAGATATTTTCTTTCAGCTCTGTCTGATAAACACAAACACAGTAAAATTCAGCAGAGCTGAGAAGTTTTCAGATGGCCAGAGTTGTTTTAAAAGAGCATATATTTTAATTAGTAACCAAAGTTTCCACTAGTTCTGATTTTCAGTGTTAGGTGACTTCTCAAAGTGTTCTCATGTTAGAGAAAGTCTTAGAGCGCATAGAACATGCGTCCTGTCGAACTCTCTTTGAACACTCAAAACCATTGTATTTCAGCGCCTTGTGCACATTCCTTTTTTGTAACTCTGACCAGTAGATCCTGTTGTGAAAATCTGGGGCCTGAATTTGTGATAACACAGTAGTTTCTGAGTTGATGGGGAAGATGTCTCAGAAAATGATTCATCTGGTGCTATCTACTAGAAGGAATAAAAGATTGTGCTGTAAAAAAGAGAAACAGCACAACTTAAAGGGAATCGTGGTGTTTTAGAACCACAAAGGCTCTGTCAATCACTAGAGAAAGAGAGCATTTAAGACCCTCACCATTCAGCGTAAAGGCTCTAAACTGAAAGGCAATTAATCAGCAGGAGCCACAAGCCCTCTGAAGGATTCAGGCACAGCTAGCACATTTACTCCTGCGGTTGGAACCTTTCGGCTTGTTCCAGTTTGGGTGGTCCTCAAGGATCTACACTTCTGCTAGTTACCCAGAAAGGATGGAAAAGCCATTAGCTGAGCCCCAGTGAAATCAGAATGTAAGCTGCAAGGCTCAGTCTCTCGGTAAATACTAAGCATTTATTTAGTACCTTTAACCCTAGAATTAACTGGAGACAGCCAAAATATAATTCCCACTTCACACAGAAAGAGTGAAACAGTAATTCATCAGAGTGACTGAAGAATCTAAGCTTTCTGTGAATAAAAATATATCACCGGAATACAAGTTATCCATTTAGCTCAGTCCTTAAGAAATAACCTCTCCAAGGAACAGGAAGACATACATACTCAGGCTGAGCAAACACACAAATGCATCTTGCTCTCGCCTCATCAGCATTCATGAGCTGTATGTAATTCACATGGATTTCATGTCTCTGCTCCTGCCATTATTATTATCCCCAGCCTCAAAATCAGTATTCATTCAGTGTGCATTTAGGGCTGCTTTCAGAAGCTCCACCACCGTTTTACATTCATGGGCTTTGTTTTGATGTGCACAATATTTGGTCTGAGACTAATAGCTTATTGTTGCTCTGAAGATGTAAGAAGCTATGCTCATCAATGACACCCCACGTTCACCCACAAACGCTGACTGTGGAGGACTTTGCACTGAGCACGGTGTCAAAAAATATACTCAGAGTGGCATCTGAGCTGAGACCAGACTTTGCCAAAACATAATGCAAACTTTAGAAAGGAGATTTATTTTCGTGTGTGTTTTAATGTAAGTTCATGGTGAGTGGATGTGATTGCCCTTGGAGATGAGGAGAAGGCATTTGATTCCCTGGAAGCCTGTGTTATAGGACATTGTTAGCCAACTGAACCTGAGGAGAAGGAGGAAGAGTTCTTCTTCACTGCAGAACCAGCTCTTTAGAACCTGTTGTACTAATTTCCAAGGAGTGTTTTGTTCTTAGGATTACTTACAGAATATCAATTTAGCAACATTTCCTGATGGGATTGTGACATTACGCCTTTCCTCAGTATTTTCTTTAGAAAATTAGATGCATCAATTTTGATTTACTTGGAAAGACCTCCTTAAAGTGCAAAAGCACTGGGCTTTGTTGAAGTTTTAAGTGAGCTTAAATTCCTGCATTTGTGGGTTATCCAAGCCTGGATGTTCTGTTAAAGCATTATATAACAGACTGATATACATGTTAATAGTTTACCTGAAAGAATTTTAAAATAATGGTTACTATAAAGACAGTTTAATTCAGTTTCTCCACCTCTTTTGTATTGACACTTGGAGCTTGATAACTTTTGGGTTGCCCTGTGTATAGCAGGCTATTTAGCACTGTTCTTATCCCTAATCATGAGGTTTATTTTCCAAATGTGTTGTTGAAAAATGGCTCCAGGTGTTGCCAAGGTATCTCTAGAGCAGATTCGTCCATTGGCTGAATGCCACTGGTTCAGTATGTAAGGTTGTGTTTGTTGTTTGTTTGTTTGTTTGTTTGTACTTGAGACAAGGTCAACTGTGTTGCCTGAGTGACCTGAAACTGTCTTCATAGACCAGTGTTACTTGAATTGTGGAGGAACTGTGCTGAGGGTACCCCATACATAACTCAGAAAAACCAGGTCCCTTCTTGGGTTCTTATCATAAATACAAGAATTTAAGAACAGATTCAGAAGGAACTTTAGGCACAATCTTATCAAAGTTTAAAATAAAATTGCCAGAGTCAGCAGGCTATAAATTTTAGCAGCTTTCCAGAGGAAAGAGACAGGGACAAGACAGAAAGCTATGCTTTTTTGAGCTAGGACACATGGTAGAGGGGAAGCAGCTTCTGAGAAAGAATGAAAAAGACCTAAGTGTGGGAAAAAAAAATACTTAGACTCTGGCCAGTGCCTGCTGGAAAGAAAGCCACCAATGGGGAGGGGATGGGAGAGGGGAAGTAGAGCCTTTCTCAGTGAGGACTCAGAAAAGTCCAGACTGATGAAACAGAGCCACATGGTAGCTCCATGCTGAGCACGTCTGTAAGTGCTATTTTTTTTAAACTCTGCATTATTTGAGGGACTGTAAGCCTCTACCTCCCTTTCAACCCCGTTACCCTAGGGAGAAGAGGAGGGATAGGTAACATAGATCCCTTTATACTTAGTTCCTTGGGGCAAATTCAATATTCATAGCCACAATATCCAGCAGTTCAGCTAACAAGCAAACAGCAAACACAGCAAACCAGCAAACAAACCAGCAGTAGCCTTCCTCCTCCTTTGACCCTCTTCTAGAAGCTTCTTCCTCTCTCTTGGCTCTTCAGAGTCCTCAGAATTAAACTATCTCCAGCTGGCAAAGACCACACTCCTCACGAGACAATTATTCACAGTGGATAAACTAAAAGTGGCTCTATATCTCACACTTGGGATATATATATATAGCAATAAAACAGGACAGGTCCAAGATGGCGACCAGAACGTGCCATATCTGAGGGGCACAGGATCCAAATATCCAAAATTGGTGAGTGGAGGGGTAGCAGAAGCCAGAATATCGACATTGAGGTTTCCTGGGCAACAGGGGACGACAGTCCCTGAGCTGAGACTATTTTGATTCAGGTCACCCTTGAATGTCTCCGGGGATTGAGAGTAGAGAATATTCAACCCCCCTGTACTTCCCCTTGATCAGCCTCCCTCCTCAGTGGAGACAGCCCTCAGTGCTCAGTGCTCCAAGCACAGACCTCCCTGCTCAGTAACTGAGACAGCAGAGGCTCCTCAGAGTTCCACTGTGGCGGGCTGCTCTATGGGCTTCCCAGTGGGCCACTGTACTGGCCTCCTAGTTCTGCGGATGGCTGTACAGGCTTCACAGGGCCTCCCAGCAAGCAACTGTACCAGCCTCCCAGGTCTGTGGCAGCTAGCTCTAACAGGAGCCTCCATGCTCCCTGACTGAGAGAACAAAAGTGGCTACTCCAAATAAGGGTCTCCCTGCCCAGTGGACAAACAGTGGACACCACTCAGCGGATGGAACTCCCACACACTCATTTGCCCCTGCAGTGCCATATCTAAGGGTAGAGAAGAGGGGGAACCCCTGAGCTTTCTGATTAGGCCTGCTAGCAACTAAGTGCGCCTCAAAGTGAGTGCTTGAAGAACCTCAGATCTAGGGTCCCACTATGCTAACAGCCAGACATTAGGTCCCTCCCACCCACTGTGGGCAACATAGGTATTCTTGGGACAGTGTTCTCAACATTGAAGCCCCTGTTCTGTGGGTCTACCAATGGAGAATGGGCAAACAATTCCTGGAGGCCAGACAGATCTGAATACCAGGAAGAGTACAGGCCCCTGAGGCATTCAGGGCACCTGTACATGTGCATTGCACCCACAAACAATGCCAGCACCCACTATACTCCTGTGCTTAAGCCCCACGTTCAGGGCATCTACATGCTCTAGCACCCTGTCCTTCAAGCACACTTCCAGGCATATGCCCACACTTGCTCACCCATACTTGGGAACCTGCTCCTGTAACCTTTCTCACTTAGCTACAGCTGAAACACCAACATCCACTCTCAAACTCATGGACCTCTGTCATCTTTCTGAAGAATACTCCAGACACCAGAGAAAGATGGACCCAGTCTGAAGTACAGACTCCAGGAACAAAGAGTGAAGGTTACAGATAAGCAGATGGCTAGAGGTGGGCATAAGAACACATCAAACAAAAATCAGGACATCATGGCTTCACCAGAAACAAAATTCAATGGACATGCTAATTCATCAAAACACAGGAAAATGATTTCAATTCTAGGTGTATCCAGATAGTAGAGACACATAAAGAGGAAACAAACAAAGCTCTCAAAGAAATACTGGCAAATACAGCCAAACAAATAGAGGCACAAGTAGAGGCACAATTAGTGACATATAGAGAGGAAACGAACAAAAAAATAAAAGCCATTATAGAAAGACAGGAATCCACATTCAAACAGATGAAGGAAATGGTGCAAGGCATGAAAACAGAATTAGAATCAATAAAGAAATCACAAACTGAGAAAAACCTGGAGCTGGAGAACTTAGAGAAAAAGCAGGAACCATAAAGGTAAGCATCACCAATAGAATACAAGAGATGGAAGAATCTCAGGAGCTAAAGATACACTTGCAGAAATTATATATCTCTCAAAGAAAAAGTAAAATCGGAAAAGTTCCAAACACAAAACATCTAAGAAATGAAGCGCTCCATGAAAAGACAAAAATCTAAGAATAATAGGAATAGATGAAGAAGAAGATTCCAGGCTCCAACATCCAGAAAATATTTTCAAAAAAAATCATAGAAGAAATTTTTCCCAACTTAGAGAGATGTTCATAAACATAAAAAAGGCCTACAGAACAGCAAATAGACTAGATCAGAAAAGAAACTCCCCACATCACATAATAGTCAAAACACAAAATCTACAGAAGAAAAATATTAAAGGCAGCAAGGGAAAAGGGCCAAGTAACATATAAATGCAGAACTATCAGAATCACATCAGACTTTTCATCAGAAACTATGGAAGCCAGAAGGGCCTGGGCAGATGTCATGCAGACTCTAAGGGACCACACAGGCCAAGCCAGACTACTATACCCAGCTAAGCTTTCACTCAACATAAATCGAGGAAAAAAATATTCTATGACAAAACTAAACTTAAACAATATCTACACAGCAACCCAGCCCTACAGAAGATACTAGAAGAAAAATTCCAATCCAAGGAAAACAACTACACCCAATAGAACACAGGATATAGATAACTTCACACCAAAAACTTAAAAGAAAGCAAGCATTGAAATACAGTAATATCACCAACTCCACAATAAAATATCTATGTCTAACATTCATTGGTCACTATTATCTATCAACATCAATGGACCCAACTCCCCAAGACACAGAGTAACAGAATGGTTGCAGAAATAGGATGCAACATTTTGCTGTATCGAAGAAACACACCTCTGCAATGAAGATAGACACTGCCTCAGAGTAAAGGGCTGAGAAAATGTTTTTCTAGCAAATGGACCCAGAAAACAAGCTGGGATAGCTATCCTAATATCTAATAAAATAGATTTTCAACCAAAATTAATCAGAAAAGATGAGGAGAGGCACTATATTCTCATCAAAGGAAGAATCCACCAGAAGGACATCACAATTCTGAACAGCTATGCCCTAAATACAAGAGCATTTGTTAATGAAACATATCCAGAATATAAGGAACTCAAGAAGTTAAAAAGCAAGAAATGAAGTAATCCAATTTAAAAATGGGGTACAGAGCTAAAGAGAGATCTCTGTAGAGGAAAATCGAATGGCAGAGAAACACTTAAAGAAATGTTCAACAAATTTAGTCATCAGGGAACTTCAAATAAAAATGACCCAAGATTTCACCTTACACACATCAGAATGGCTAAGATCAAAAATTCAAGTGACAAAACAATGTGGAGAGGATGTGGAGAAAGGGGAACCCTCCTCCATTGCTGGTGGAAATGTAACCTGGTACAAACACTTTGAAAAACAATCTGGCGCTTTCTCAAACAATTAGGAGTAGTGCTTTCTCAAGATCCAGCTATACCGCTCCTAGGCATATATCCAAAATATACTCAAGTACACAACAAAGACATTTGCTAAACCATGTTCGTAGCAGCTTTATTTGTAATAACCAAAACCTGGAAACAATCCATATGCCCCTCAGCTGAGGAATGGATACAGAAATTGTGGTACATTTACACAATGGAATACTACTTAGCAATTAAAAACAAGGAAATCATGAAATTTGCAGGCAAATGGTTGGATCTAGAAAAGATCACCCTGAGTGAGTTATCCGAGAAGCAGAAAGACACCCACAGTATATATTCACTTATAAGTAGATATTAGACATATAATATAGGATAAACATTCTGAAATCTGTACACCTAAAGAAGCTAAGCACAAAGGAGGACCCAGGGTAAGATGATCAATCCTCAATCAGAAAGGCAAATGGGATGGACATCAGAAGATGGAGAAAATAGGAAACAGGACAGGAGCCTACCACAGAGGACCTCTGAAAGACTCTACCCAGCAGTGTATCAAAGCAGATGCTGAGGCTCATAGCCAAACTCTGGGGAGAGTGCAGGGAATCTTATGAAAGAAAGAGGAGATAAAAGACCTGGTAGGGACAGGATCTCCACAAGAAGCAACAGAACAAAAAATCTGGTCCCAGGGGCCTTTTCTGAGACTGATACTTCAACCAAGGACCATGCGTGGAGATAACCTAGAACCTCTACACAGATGTAGCCCATGGCAGCTCAGTGTCCAATGGGTTTCCTAATAAAGGGAACAGGGACTCTGACATGAATTCAGTGGCTAGCTCTTTGATCACCTCCCCCTGAGGGGGGAGCAGCCTTACCAGCCCACAGAAGAAGACAATGCAGTCAGTCCTGATGAGACCTGATAAGCTAGGGTCAGATGGAAGGAGAGGAGGACCTCCCTTTATCAGTGGACTTGGAGAGGGGCATGGGCGGAGATGATGGAGGGAGGATAGGACTGGAAGGTAATGAGGGAGGGGGCTACAGCTGGATACAAAGTGAATAAACTATCATTAATATAAAAAATTAAAAATAAAACAAAAAAACAAAACCAAAACCAGGTTACATGATAGATATAACTGAATTTTTAAAGAAACCAACACTTCCATTACATACAGCCAGAATGAACTCACTGGGAAGGAAAATGCCTGATCTCATTAAGGGAGTAACTATACCTTCCATCTCTGTAGCAAAGCTTTCGGTATGTCTACCTTCCCGAAGGGTGATCTCTTAACTAGGTGATTAATAGGCCCAGGTGCATTAGCTCTGTAGCTTATAATGTTAGGTCTCTGCCCAGGCCAGAAAAATAGCTTTCCCTTGATAGAAAGTAACCATAAAACCATTGAAGGGATGGATCGAAATCAGGGTATAGATATAACGTGGCATGAAAATCTAGAGGTCCAAACATAAAGCTATTTGTCAGAAGAAATTAGTATCTGGCCTAGAATTTCAGTGCCACCCTCTCACATCCCTCGAGGCAGGAAGAAGAGAAGAAAAAGAGAGCTCCCTTCCAACATGCCTGTCCAGAAAACCTGGGACATTCCTAATAGCAGTGTTTTCTGGGTACGTGCTCCTAAAATGCCTAGCCAATTCCAATTTCATGTTCTCATCAACCTGCTGACCTTGAACTTTTGGTGAGCTTCCTGAGTCTGCCTTTGGGAAGCTGAGATTACAGGGGTGCTCCTCTACCCGCCTGCTGGTATCAACCTCTGCAGATTCCTCCAGAACTACTAGTTCTAAGGGCTGAGTGAATTACCAACAGGAATAATCAAACACTTGTAATTTCACTGTCACCAAGAAGTCATGATCTCTGAGTACTCCAGAGACAGAATATTTCAAACATGGCCATAGACTGATTTTATCTTACTAGGCTTAAAACAGAATGTTTTGGTTTTATTTTTATTTCTAAATTTAACTTTATGGCCCAAAGATAATGTAATGAATGTTTGTAAAAGTTAGACTTTTATGATTTTATATGTATTCACATTATAGACCTCATATTTTACAAATTTTGTTAAAGACAACAATTAATAGAACCTTGATAAATTTACCCTGGACATAAAAGGATATTTTAAATGAACACATATTTATGATTGATAGGGGCTTATTATGCAGTGTTAGCTGTAAGATTCTTCTCTTAAAATGTCACGTATCTCTCACCACTGTAAACTGTGTCTGTTTCCAATTCTTACCATTATAACCAAATAGGAAATTAATAAACTTTTTAGACTTTTCTCAAGTTTCATCTCACATAAAAACTCCATTTGATACATTTTACCGGAACATATAGATGGCTGCACACAGAGAGCTTTGTGCAACCCCCAATAAGAATGCTCTGGATGAAAGCCAGCTCTTTAGGAAATCTGAATTTACCCAGGTGCTTTGCTGGGAGCTAGTGCATTTCTGAGAAACCTGACTTGTATTGCTTCACACGAAATTAATCTTGGTGTTTCCATCTGTGAAATGGTAAAAATATTTCCCTTGGAAATATCTGGGAAGGTTAATGTGATATTACAATGTGTGCACTATGCTCGACACACTTTCAGAGAGATGTGCTGGCCATCTGTGTGCACGTGACACGCTGTAGGGATGTGCCAAGTAGCTCTGTGGGCTGCTGACCAGTTTATTTAAAAGCCCTTGGTGGACTTGCTTAATAAACATGCTTCTGTGATCAAAAGGGTCTGAATCAGTTTAGTGTATCAAACACCAACACACTTACATGACTATAAAGTTTACTCGGCATTAAAACATTGGTTGATGTTTCTCAGTTTATAACTTTAGAGTGGAAAGAAAAAGTTGATTTTGTGCAGTTGGGAGAATAATTATGAAATTCAGGCTGACTCCTGATGAGACCTGATAGACTAGAATCAGAAGGAAGGGGAGGAGGACCTCCCCTGTCAGTGGACAGGGGAAGGGGCATGGGTGGGGAAGGAGGAGGGAGGGGAGGGTTGGGAGAGGAGGAGGGAGGGAGCTACAGGTGGGATACAAAGTGAATAAAGCGTAATTAATAAAAATAAAAATGAAAATAAAAAAGAAATTCAGGCTGTAACTATATGTATCTCCAGAACTCCTAATCTGCTCACTTAGGCATGTTAGCTGCTTCCTTATTAGATATAGCAATGGTTTCCCTGTTGCGTGAGGTTTGAGTCAGTGCTTTCCAATTTACTATATTTACAATGGCTTAGGAAGATCACCACGGGCTTCGTAATCCCATGGGTTAATAAAAGAATAAGAGGAATGCAAATGCCAGAAAGGTATTTTCAACATGTTCAAAGCCAGGCTAGTATCTTCCCTGGTGCCATGTGCACATAATGGAGCTTTGTGAATAATGATTTATCAGATAAAATAAAAGTAATGGATGAATATTCAAAATGGGTATGCATACACACATATTTATACATTTTGTGTGTTTGGAAACTCGGTATCTATATTGCCCTCATTCCTCCTCTACTGAAACTTCCAATGTCTCCACTACCAAATTCATGGTCTTGACTTTAATGATTGTTATATGTATACACATATGTGCATATAGGTGTGGGTGCACATATGTGCATTAATTTTGTGAGTCTATTTAGCATTGCTTATATGTAATTGTATCCAAGGCTAACCACATACAATTAGACATAAAAAGTAATTGAAAGACATTAAAGGTGGGCAATGGGCTGTGCTCAGACTCCTGAATATTGTTTTGGATCTTGGCTTTAGAGGTCAGCCTTGACTCCAGACAGTGGCCTTCATGTTTATAATGTCATCTGTTTCAAGCCTCAGATGAGTGCCCGGGGTGGCCAGCATGCCTTCCTTGGCCTTGGATGAACAATATATGCCAAGTCTTCCTGTTCTAAGAAACAGCTGATATCTGCATCTGTTCTGGGCAGGTGTGTCTTGCGGGGGAGGAGGCGAAGTTCTGCATGTGGCAGGCAGAGCACCTCTCAGACAAATAGTAGAGGAAATTCTGTGTAGATCTCGGTACCCTCCTATGCACACCATCACTCCCTTTCTGATAGCTTCCTCATGACTTCTAGATTTAATACCAGACTAAATGCTGACCTAGTCATCCTTGCCAGGCTGGACCACTGCCTCCCTCTGTGCTTCACCTCTCTGTTCCTCAGTCTGCAGTCACCCCTGCAAAACTGGCTCACACATGGCTTCAATCTGTGCGTCCTTCTTTGCAGGGCTATAGCGTTCAGGTTCTTGTTACCCACTTCACTTAAGTGAAGTACTGTGCATTTGCTTCAATTTCACAGCTGTTTTCTGTAGGGAGACATAGGTGAATGAGCAAATCCAATAACATTTACTCTACCATGTTGGGGTGGAACTTAAGTGGAAATGCCAATATTCTTCCTTATATGTGTGATACTGTGAGCCACTGCAGTGGGGACTTATAGAGCAGAGCACATGTAACTGAGTATCAGTCAGTGGCTGAAACCTCTTTCTCAGCTTGTAGCTTTTTTCAAATCATTGTAAATCATTCAAGTTGATCATTTGTGTTTATGTGAAATAATATAAAAAAAGTGTGACCTTTCAGTAAAATAAAAAAAAATCAAGATGACAGGCTTAAAAATAAATGCAAATTAAAGAAATCAAAGCCCTCATGAGAGACCTGAGTCCACAGACACACAATTACATAAGTTCTACCTAATAAATAGAAACAAAAGAGTCGGTGCAACAAAATAACCCACAGAGATTTCTTGAATTAACCACTGGTATGATGTACTCATAAGGCTGGAGAAGAAAGCAGATGTTACGAGAATATAAATTGCACTGAAGAATGTGTTCTTTGAGGTATTTTATTTATTTATAAGTTCAATTAAAATAAACATAAGCAGAGTGTTGTGACTACATCTGCAGTTCCAGCAATCAGCAGGCTTAGGTAGGCCAACTGCCGAGAGATTGGAGGCCAGTCTGAGCTATCTAGTAAGTGCCAGGCCAGGCTGCAAAGTAAGAACTTATGCCACAAATAAATAGTGCTTGCACTATAAAATTCAGAAAAATATAGCTTAAATAACCCCTGATTCTCCTAACTACAGTGCTGGGCCTAAAGCAAATAAGATTTTTGAACTTCTGTTTGGTGGCTCTGCATATTAAGGGTTTTTCTTTTTGGATATCAAATTTCATCACATTGACCATTCGAACCACAAAAGGTTACTTCCTACACCAGGATCTACCATGTCAGCAGTCAAAATCCAACTGGAGTTGTGCGGTGACCATTTCCAAGGTTTATCTTCCTTCCAGACGGATTCTAATCGCACACATCCTCTGCTTGCAGTCGTAGCCACTCGGTAGTTGGCCAACAGAGAAGACCGTGACAGGACGGCCAGACAATGGACCAAGAGGTATACAACATGACTCACATAAATTGTGTACAGTGTGAGAGAACAAAACGCCCTTGCCACTGCACTGCAGATCTGTGCACTTTACCTACAAACTTCATGTAAATGGCACGTTGCTCCTACTCCCGGCTTTCATACTGAGGAAGGTGGATGACCACCACCTCCCCCAAATCAAGCACTAAACAAGAATACAAATCTGGGACATACTTAACTTTGCTTAAAAGCCTAATTGCAAGTCTTGCTTCTTTGTGGTATCTATCTATCTATCTATCTATCTATCTATCTATCTATCTATCTATCTATCTA